>NC_134496.1:31567996-31600496 GCF_040206685.1 Ascaphus truei
AGGTCAGAGAGAGAGAGGGAGAGGGAGGTCAGAGAGAATGTGAGGTCAGAGGTCAGAGAGAGAGAGAGTGTGAGGTCAGAGAGAGAGAGTGTGAGGTCAGAGAGAGAGAGTGTGAGGTCAGAGAGAGAGAGTTCTGAGAGAGAGAGTTCTGAGAGAGAGTGAGGTCAGAGAGAGAGAGTGCGGTCAGAGAGAGGTCAGAGAGAGAGAGAGTGAGGTCAGAGAGAGTTAGAGTGTGTGAGAGAGAGTGAGAGTGTCTGAGAGAGACACCAACTGCGCACTGCAACTGTTAGGTATGTTTGTACACCTATGTATGTATGTACACCTTTGTTTTTACTTTGGGCGCCGCGTAAAAATCCTGATCGCCTTGGGGAGCCTTGAAAAAATTCTGATTGCCTTGGGGAGCCTTGAACCGAAAAAGTTTGGGAACCACTGCCCTAATACTTCACACTGTCCCACCCCTCACTGAGTTTTGGGAACGCTTTGCTTTTGCAACACCTAATCCTCTAATCCTCAACCTGCTCTGGGGCCACGCTTCACAGCTATCAAAACCTTCACGTCTGCTACCACAGACTGCCGAATCAGGTACAGAATCTACACACAACGCACAAACACAGCACACACACACATTCACACAACACCAAACACTGCAGACTGCCTCTTCAAACCCCCCCTCCCCTCCACGCCACACATCTCCCTCCCGCAACCGGACCGCGAGGCCGCGGCCTCCACTCACACACCATGGCAACGATGTCCCTCCCCCTATCCCGCCACCTCACACAGTGTAGCTCCCGCGAACCGCACAGCACGCCTCATCTCCTGCACCTCACACAGCTCCCTACCGCAACCAGACCGCGAGGCCCCCTACCCCGCTACACCATGCCACCAATGTCCCTCCCCCTATCCCGCTACCTCACACAGTGTAGCTCCCGCTACACACCACTCCCTCCCGCTACACACCACTCCCTCCTGCTCCATTCCCTCCCCGGCGGGGGAACAGGCAGGCTGCCACGCGGCGCCTAAGATGGCGGACCCCCTTCCTCCCTCGCGCTCCATTCCCTCCCGCTCCACTCCCTCCCGCTCCACTCACCACCCTCCCGCTCTATTCCCTCGCGCTCCACTCACCTCCCTCCCGCTACACACCACTCCCTCCCGCTACACACCACTCCCTCCCGCTACACTCACCTCCCTCCCCGGCGGGGGAACAGGCTGCCACGCGGCGCGTAAGATGGCGGACCCCCTTCCTCCCTCGCGCTACATTCCCTCCCGCTCCACTCACCTCCCTCCCGCTCCATTCCCTCCCGCTCCACTCAGCTCCCTCCCCGGCGTGGGAACAGGCTGCCACGCGGCGCGTAAGATGGCGGACCCCCTTCCTCCCTCGCGGCGCCGAGTGAGAAGATGGCGGTGGCCGGAAGTACAGGTAGGTGTCGTGTGTGTGTGTGTGTGTGTGTGACACTGCCCCCCCTCCTGTCCACTGCCCCCCCCTCCTGTCCACTGCCCCCCCTCCTGTCCACTGCCCCCCCTCCTCCTGTCCACTGCCCCCCCTCCTCCTGTCCACTGCCCCCCCCTCCTGTCCTCAGCCCCCCCCTCCTGTCCACAGCCCCCCCCCTCCTGTCCACAGCCCCACCCCTCCTGTCCACTGCCCCCCCTCTCCTGTCCACTGCCCCCCCTCTCCTGTCCACTGCCCCCCCTCTCCTGTCCACTGCTCCCCCCTCCTGTCCACTGCCCCCCCTCTCCTGTCCACTGCCCCCCCTCTCCTGTCCACTGCCCCCCCTCTCCTGTCCACTGCCCCCCCTCTCCTGTCCACTGCCCCCCCTCTCCTGTCCACTGCCCCCCCCCCTGTCCACTGTCCACCCCCTCCTGTCCATTGTCCACCCCCTCCTGTCCACTGTCCACCCCCTCCTGTCCATTGTCCACCCCCTCCTGTCCACTGTCCACCCCCTCCTGTCCACTGTCCACCCCCTCCTGTCCACTGTCCACTGCCCCCCCCTCCTGTCCACTGTCCACCCCCTCCTGTCCACTGTCCACTGCCCCCCCCTCCTGTCCACTGCCCCCCCTCCTGTCCACTGCCCCCCCTACTGTCCACTGCCCCCCCTCCTGTCCACTGCCCCCCCCTCCTGTCCACTGCCCCCCCCCTCCTGTCCACTGCCCCCCCCTCCTGTCCACTGCCCCCCCTCCTGTCCACTGCCCCCCCCTCCTGTCCACTGCCCCCCCCTCCTGTCCACTGCCCCCCCCTCCTGTCCACTGCCCCCCCTCCTGTCCACTGCCCCCCCCTCCTGTCCACTGCCCCCCCTCCTGTCCACTGCCCCCCCGCCTCCCCTCCCCCCTTCCCACCGCCTGCCCCCCCTTCCCACCGCCTGCCCCCCCTTCCCACCGCCTCCCCCCCCCTTCCCACCGCCTCCCCCCCCTTCCCACCGCCTCCCTTCCCCTTCCCACCGCCTCCCCCTTCCCACCGCCTCCCTTCCCCCTTCCCACCGCCTCCCCCCCCCCTTCCCACCGCCTCCCCCCCCTTCCCACCGCCTCCCCCCCCTTCCCACCGCCTCCCCTCCCCCCCTTCCCACCGCCTCCCTCCCCCCTTCCCACCGCCTCCCCTCCCCCCTTCCCACCGCCCTCCCCCTTCCCACCGCCCTCCCCCTTCCCACCGCCCTCCCCCTTCCCACCACCTCCCCTCCCCTTCCCACCGCCCTCCCCCTTCCCACCACCTCCCCTCCCCCCTTCCCACCGCCCTCCCCCTTCCCACCGCCCCCCCCTTCCCACCGCCCTCCCCCTTCCCACCGCCCCCCCCCCCCACCGCCCCCCCCTTCCCACCGCCCCCCCCCCCCACCGCCCCCCCCCTTCCCACCGCCCCCCCCCTTCCCACCGCCCCCCCCTTCCCACCGCCCCCTCCCTTCCCACCGCCCCCTCCCTTCCCACCGCCCCCCCCCACCGCCCCCTCCCTTCCCACCGCCCCCCCCACCGCCCCCTCCCTTCCCACCGCCCCCCCCTTCCCACCGCCCCCCCCTTCCCACCGCCCCCCCTTCCACCGCCCCCCCCCCCTTCCCACCGCCCCCCTCCCCTTCCCACCGCCTCCCTTCCCCTTCCCACCGCCTCCCCCCTTCCCACCGCCTCCCTTCCCCTTCCCACCGCCCTCCCCCCCCCCTTCCCACCGCCTCCCCCCCCCTTCCCACCGCCTCCCCCCCCTTCCCACCGCCTCCCCCCCCTTCCCACCGCCTCCCCTCCCCCCCCTTCCCACCGCCTCCCCTCCCCCCCCTTCCCACCGCCTCCCCTCCCCCCTTCCCACCGCCTCCCCCCCCCCCCTTCCCACCGCCTCCCCTCCCCCCTCTTCCCACCGCCTCCCCTCCCCCCTTCCCACCGCCTCCCCTCCCCCCTTCCCACCGCCTCCCCTCCCCCCTTCCCACCGCCTCCCCTCCCCCCCTTCCCACCGCCTCCCCTCCCCCCTTCCCACCGCCTCCCCTCCCCCCTTCCCACCGCCTCCCCTCCCCCCTTCCCACCGCCCTCCCCCTTCCCACCGCCCTCCCCATTCCCACCACCTCCCCTCCCCCCTTCCCACCGCCCTCCCCCTTCCCACCGCCCCCCCCTTCCCACCGCCCTCCCCCTTCCCACCGCCCCCCCCCCCCACCGCCCCCCCCTTCCCACCGCCCTCCCCCTTCCCACCGCCCCCCCCCCCCACCGCCCCCCCCTTCCCACCGCCCCCCCCCCACCGCCCCCTCCCTTCCCACCGCCCCCCCCCCACCGCCCCCTCCCTTCCCACCGCCCCCCCCTTCCCACCGCCCCCCCCCTTCCCACCGCCCCCCCTTCCCACCGCCCCCCCCCCCCTTCCCACCGCCCCCCCCCCTTCCCACCGCCCCCTCCCTTCCCACCGCCCCCCCCCACCGCCCCCTCCCTTCCCACCGCCCCCCCCTTCCCACCGCCCCCCCCCTTCCCACCGCCCCCCTTCCCACCGCCCCCCCCCCCTTCCCACCGCCCCCCTTCCCCTTCCCACCGCCTCCCTTCCCCTTCCCACCGCCTCCCCCTTCCCACCGCCTCCCTTCCCCCTTCCCACCGCCTCCCCCCCCCTTCCCACCGCCTCCCCCCCCCTTCCCACCGCCTCCCCCCCCTTCCCACCGCCTCCCCTCCCCCCCCTTCCCACCGCCTCCCCTCCCCCCCCTTCCCACCGCCTCCCCCCCCCCCCTTCCCACCGCCTCCCCCCCCCCCCCTTCCCACCGCCTCCCCTCCCCCCTCTTCCCACCGCCTCCCCTCCCCCCTTCCCACCGCCTCCCCTCCCCCCTTCCCACCGCCTCCCCTCCCCCCTTCCCACCGCCTCCCCTCCCCCCTTCCCACCGCCCTCCCCCCTTCCCACCGCCCTCCCCATTCCCACCACCTCCCCTCCCCCCTTCCCACCGCCCTCCCCCTTCCCACCGCCCCCCCCTTCCCACCGCCCTCCCCCTTCCCACCGCCCCCCCCTTCCCACCGCCCCCCCCCCACCGCCCCTCCCTTCCCACCGCCCCCCCCCACCGCCCCCTCCCTTCCCACCGCCCCCCCCTTCCCACCGCCCCCCCCCTTCCCACCGCCCCCCCCCCTTCCCACCGCCCCCCCCCCTTCCCACTGCCCCCCCCCTTCCCACCGCCCTCCTCCACCCCTTGCCCCCCTCCACCACCCCTCCTCCCCCCCTCCACCACCCCCTCCTCCCCTTCCCGCCGCCCTTCGCCTTCCTGCCCGCCTTACCGCCTCCCCACCCCCGCCTCTGCCTTTCACCCGCCCTTACTCCGGCCGCCTCTGCCTTTCACCCACCGCCTCACAGCCGCTGCACGCACTCAACAGACACCCGCCACACTCGACACATACCTGCCGCCACACACACCTGCTGCCTCCCGCCCCTACGCACCGACATCACTGTCCCACCGCCTCACACCCTAGCAGGACCCCCACGCACAGACAGCACTCACAACCCACGCGCCACCCGCCGCCTCACACCCTAGCAGGACCCCCACTCACAGACAGCACTCACAACCCACGCGCCACCCGCCGCCTCACACCCTAGCAGGACCCCCACTCACAGACAGCACTCACAACCCACGCGCCACCCGCCGCCTCACACCCTAGCAGGACCCACACTCACAGACAGCACTCACAACCCACGCACCACCCGCCGCCTCACACCCTAGCAGGACCCCCACTCGCAGACAGCACTCACAACCCACGCGCCACCCGCCGCCTCACACCCTAGCAGGACACACGCCTCACATTTTTAAATCACTTATGGCACCAAAATATACATTGTACTGTGGTGTGGTTACAATAAACCATTTTTATACAACATCGTATTACATTTTCTTCCATCTTTCTTTTCAATATTATTATCCAACCTTTACAACAAATACTCACCTATTGTTCCACAATTTATAAATAATACTACCTATTACGCATTTACATCCCGGGCAACGCCGGGTCTCTCAGCTAGTGCACTATATAATTTATGTGTGTGCTGCATATCTTATTGTCTGCGTAAAATATTTTGTGTATTTTAGCATTAAAAATGCCTTCAGGAATGGAACCTTTCCTTTAAACAGTGTTCCTATGGGACAACGTGTTTCGCTTTACAACGTTTCGCTATCCAACGCCATTTTGAGTAACGCATTGTGTCGGATAACCTGTATATAGATTTAACCTTAACAGCTTACTACCATTACACAACTCAGAAAGTGTACTAACATCTGCTTCTTGGTTACCTAGTAGACCCCACAGGCTGTTACAGATATACATTTTCCAAATGCACAACTTGTACGTTTTTCAGATCAAGAATATCTCACACACATTGGCTGCAGGAAAACAAGAGATATTGTTTACTATCTGACATTGAATTTACTGTAGAAATACATATGTAATTTATGTATTAGAGCAGGGCTCTTCAACTGGCGCCCCAGGGGCCAAATCGGACCCAGGAAGGGCCTTGGAGTGGTATTTGAACTATCAACTCTTGCTAATCGCATTGTAGTTGCTTAGACAGTGCAATTGTTTCACACTGAAGCTTGCTTGTAAGCCAAGGTGTTATAAATATATCTGGTACAGGTGTTATAAATACTTGCACATTCTTGACGTGCAATAATTATTAAGTCATTAAATGCATCCAAAATGACCTCATAATACTCTTAATACCCATGTACTCCTAGTGTTGTTTTTGAATTTGGGCCCCTATGGAAAAGCTAGGTGAAGAGCCCTGTGTTACCGTGTCGCTGTCAGAAACAGCAAGTAGGGAAAACACAAAGAGGTCTGAAAAACAGATTAATCGACCACTATATGAATATCCAGAAGGGATTCCTACAACATGGGCTTTCAAATAATTTTGTGGAGAAACCTAATACAAGCCCGGGCAGCCAATGTGTGAAGGTAATAGAGGTGGATAGACATTATAAGCGGGGCGATGATCTTTCCATCTTTTGGATTTATAAATTGCAAACTCTTGGCACCCCCTCAGGACTCAATTAGGATATAAATCTGGTACTGTAGCTTTTATTTAATATTTCATGTAATATCTTATATCATATTCTGAATAGATCACTAAAAACTTAGCTACCCACTGGAATGGCCAAGAGGACACACAGTCATGTGACGTCACGTCTCTATTCGCAGCTGCATTTAATCAGAACCCCTTCAGTGTACATCTGCGTCACCCCAATGGCGGACACCTGATGGGGCTCCCCAAGAGCTGCTCCCCTCTGCACAGGACCAGCGTGTGAAGGGTTAACATTTGCTTGTACTTTGTGGAACGTCAACCCCACCCACTGGAATGTTAATGAGCCATGAGGACACAAAGAACTTTGTATTCGCAGCTACATTTAATCTGAACCCCTTTAGTGTACATCTGCGTCGCCCCTAAGGCGGACAGCCTTCGGCGCAGGGGAAGGGCAGCCAAAGGGTGTGAGCCGTTTACTGCCATTAGCTGATTTTTGGTGATGATAAAGCTTCTCTATTTCAATCTGAAACTCACCAGTCCTTTTATTATCCCCTATACCCAATTTTCCAACACTATCTGCACATAAAATGTCTGTGAATTGACTGTATAACCTCTGTTCTTTTAATGTACCCATGTTTATTTATTTTACTTGAAAACGAGAGGTAACTCTCAATGTATTCCTTCCTGGTAAAACATTTTTATAAATAAAAATAAAACATATGTATCATCCAGGCCCAAACACAATACTGTATGTAACAATGAGGTAGTGTCGTAGCTAATGCACTATACAGTACACTGTATACACATACAGTATATCTATACACAAACATTGTGCTTATTGTATATTATATTTTCTCATTCTGTATTTATATTTACATACACGTGTGTATATGCAATGTGCAACTTATGTACTGTTTTCGAATTTATATATTCCTAAATATAATAGGGTTTAGCCCAGTTCTGTTCCATTAAGTGCATTACCTTTTCCAACTGCATATGTGTGTTGTGTGGACCGGCCGGTCATTACTCTCAGTGTGAACATCTTAGATCCCACTGTCTGTATAGGTAATATCCTGCTCACTCTGCTGTTATCATGCTATTAGCACTTTATTAGAGTTAGGTTTTTGTCCCTTCAGTCAATTTATTTTAGTGTCAGTGAGCATTTTGTTGTTACTTTGTTAGGCTTTCTTTAAGTCCCCGCCTGGTCTTAATCTGTCTTTTTATTAATTTCTCTGTTTAATTGGTTTAATACATTTTTGTATTTTTTGTATTTATCAGAGTGCTTGACGTGGGTTTTCTTTCTTCCTCTGTTATATATTTTCTTCCCCATAGCACCGCCACCTGCATTATATTAGCTGTATTGTGCGGCTCTTGATAATTATTATTCGCTAGTGATTTTTGATGCAGTTATTTGTGTGTCATATATATATATATATATAGCCAAAGGGTTAAACTAAATAACCAAGTAATTATTATTATTGAAGTATTTAAACTTTATACTTATTACCATATATGTTTTGTCAATTGGATGTAGCATTGGGCACCCCTGTCTTTTGTTGTATACATTTGCCACACCCATTAGCACTCTTTTTTTGACATACATATATATTCATGATGTGGTGGGTGCAGGAGTTTGAGCTAGCTGGGAATGTGTGTTAATATATATTCATTTTATGAATATTCATTTTATATATCTTACTATATATTTCTGAAAGTGTCCTATGTGTCCGTGTCTGTATGTGTTTCCCTGTGTCCCTCCCCGTGTCCCTAGCGGCAATCTCATTGGACCTTGGGCCAGGCCAATGAGATTGCTCCCTTGGCCCGCCCGCCCGCCCCCGCACACCTCTCATTGGCCTGAGGCGGAGTGAAGGAGACACACACACACACACACACACTAGGGGGGGGTGTTACATACATTAGCGGGGCTCACAGTGTTAGCAGCACATCTCCCGCTCTCTTACCTGCCGGTCCCGGAGGCTCCGCCTCTTCCTCCGCCTCTCCCTGTTTCCCGCGCTTTCACCCCCCCCCCCCCGGCGCCGGTACAGTCAGCGGGGGAGCGGAGCGAGCGCCCGGGACACAGCGGGGGAGCGGCCACAACACGCTGCCTCCCGCCTCAGATCCACGTGGGAGCTGCCGGACGGGTGAGGGAGCTGGCGGACGGGTGAGGGAGCTGCCGGACGGGTGAGGGAGCGGCCGGACGGGTGAGTGAGCGGCCTTCACCTCCCCTCACCCCCTTCACCTCCCCTCACCCCCTTCACCTCCCCTCACCCCCTTCACCTCCCCTCACTCACTTCCCCTCCACCCCCCCCCCCCGGCGCCGCTACAGTCAGCGGGGGAGCGGAGCGAGCGAGCGCGCGCCCGGGACACAGCGGGGGAGCGGCCACAACACGCTGCCTCCCGCCTCAGATCCACGTGGGAGCTGCCGGACGGGTGAGTGAGCGGCCGGACGGGTGAGTGAGCGGCCTTCACCTCCCCTCACCTCTCCTCACTCCACATCCCCTCCACCCCCCCTTCACCTCCCCTCCACCCCCCCTTCACCTCCCCTCCGCCCCCCCCTTCACCTCCCCTCACCATCCCCCACCACCCCCCCTCACCACCCATCCTCCTCACCTCCCCTCCGCCCCCCTTCACCTCCCCTCCGCCCCCCTTCACCTCCCCTCACGACCCCCCACCACACCACCCTCCGACCTCACATCCCCTCCTTCAATGCCTTTCGTCCGCCCTCCCGCCTCTGCCTTTCGCCCACCCGCACTTCTGCCTTTCACCCGCCCACCGCTCACACCCCTGCGCCACACAGCCGCCGCACGCACTCAACAGACACCCGCCACACTCGGCACACACCCGCCGCCTCTCACCCACCCCACACACTCGACACACACCTGCCGCATCCTGCCCCCACGCAACAATATCACTGACCAGCTGTCACCCGCACTCGCCACACACCCGCCGCCTCACACCCTAGCAGGTCCCCGACCCACAGCCAGCACTCACTACCCACGCGCCACCCGTACTGAACACCCACCTGCCGCATCACACACGCTCACACCCTAGCAGGACACACGCCTCACATTTTCACATCACTTATGTCACCAAAATATACATTGTACTGTGGTGTGTTTACAATAAACCATTTTTATACAACATCGTATTACATTTTCTCCCATCTTTCTTTTCAACATTATTATCCAACCTTTACAACAAATAGTCACCTATTGTTCCACGATTTATGAATAATACTACCTATTACGGATTTACATCCCGGGCAACGCCGGGTATATCAGCTAGTATATATATAATGAATAGACTATACCGTTCTGTGGCTAATGAAATGCTTTTATTTGTGAGAGCTTTCGAGATACACTAATCTCTTCTTCCGGCGGTGTTACAATGGATAAAGCAAGAAAGGTTTTTACTTAGAAACAGTGCATCCTGGAATATATCTGACTGAAACCTATCCCTCCCCCCTGTGCAGTATGCGATTTATGACTTAAGGCAGCTGTGCACAAACTCCCTGCGCTGCGCCCCCCTACCTTATCTCCTCCTCGGTTGCACCCCCTCGCCTCTAATGTTGCGTCAAATGACGCTGTGGGGTCATGTGACGTCACGTCTCTATGGCAATGGGCGTCATGTGACGCCGCGTTGTCATAGAGACGTGTGACTGGAGCTGGGTACGGTTACAGAGGCCTCGCGCTCTCAGCGCTGGGCCTCTGTAAAAGCTGCACCCCCCCCTGAAAAGTCAGGGGGAACACCCCCCCCCCCCCCAGTTTGCGCACCGCTGACTTAAGGTGTTAAATGGTCCATGAATGTTAGTGATATATTAAATGTGTATATTTTCTGTATTTTGTATTTGTGTTTCCGAGGCCTTATCCAAATAAACCTCATTTTATTTTACTGCCTTGTTTTGCCTTGTGACTGATCCCTTAAATAGAAATGTGTTAAAAGACCTGGTCTACCGTGACTTTTGTGTGTGTGTGTGTGTGTGTGTGTGTGTGTGTGTGTGTGTGTGTATACAGTATACATATATATATATATATATATATATATATATATATATATATATATATATATATATTACACATATATACATACATATAATATAGCAACATGCAGAAAATATCTATGCATTTTATTTATCCAGCGCTCGGAATTCTTCATGTATATTGTATGTATTGACATGTGCCTTGTAAGCAGTGAGATGATATTTTGAAGGTCAGAGGTCTGAGGTTAAAGATCTCTTTATCTGCTGCTTGTCAAAAAGGAAGTCACCCTTCCCAACATATAGGAAGAACCCAATACCCATGTACACATTCCTCTTTGAGCTAAATGATTGGGAGGGATTTCTGCTGCTATATTAAGCCAGCAGTGTGCTGTACTTGCAATGGGGAGGGAGAATTAACCCCTTAAAACATGTTATGCTGATTCCAACAGAAACCGTTCCCCAATATCTTCACTGAAGCCACTTGGGTGCTAAATCCCCAAATAAAAAGATAAAAACGCATACAGGCATTAATGAGTAAGAAGAAAAATGTTGTATGAATCTAAACAACATGTTATATTAATATTTTCCAAAGTCAATACAAGAGCACATTGTAATCAATTTCAAACCGGACAGATACTGTAGCCCCCAAAAAGGGCATAGTGACCATAAATGTTAAACCTGAACCTGAATGACCTCAACGATGGAAAAATGTATTACAGTAAATATTGACAGTATCATGTTGACTAACAGTGCCACTAACACATCAGCTGTAACAGCCACAGGGTACTTTATAGCAAAGATCTGGAAAAAAATCTCTATTTACTGGTCCCATTTTAAACCCCAATGTGACATTCTGTTGATTTTCACATGATGTTATCATTCAATGGACTGGTAACACAGTTTCTCTTCTTGTCATCAAGGGCTATGAATTAACCCCTTTGACACCTGCAGCGCATTGCAGAGCCGTTCCTCGCAAATTTGGGTAAGTGCCCGTACCTCAGGCATCGCACATTTCAGGCAGGGACGTTTACGGATATTATTTGCACAATTTTACAGTCATATCATTGCGTATTAAAATCATAAACTTAACCCTTTAAATACTGTTATTGGCCATGTACGAACTAATGGGGCTCAACGCCATTACTTTTATTTATGGGTCTGTATATAAAAATATATATTTGTATTCCATCCCTATACACCAATAGGGACCACATAGTATCTACACACACTTTAAGTTATGCTACTATCTCTCACATTTCCACACCTACCCACACCATTTATATTAACTCCCATTCCACACACACCTTTTGTAAAGCACTGTATACACTGTGGGCTCTCCATTCATTTATATTCACACAGATACACACACACACACACTCTTTTACATCACTAACTTTCAGAAACCATTTAACACCTCTAGCCATAAATCACATCCACACACGGGGAGGGACAAGCACAGATAACATTCCAAGAGACACTGTTTTTAAGTATACCCTTTGCTTGCTTCATTCATTGTAAGGCCGAGTCCATAGAAGGACAGGCCGCGCTGAGCCGTGCGGACGCTCCGCGCTGAGCCCCTGCATCCTCAATGAGGATGCCTTGAGAGGGGGCTCACGCGAGCGTCCGCAGGCGTGCTGAGGCGCTGGATTTTTCAGCCGACAGCCAAGCTGTTTTTCAGAGCGCTGTCGGCTGAAAACATCCAATCAGCGCAGAGCAGCGTCAAGGTCACGGCGCCGTGACGTCGGTGCGTCGCGGGCGATTGGCCCAGCGACGTCACTGCCCCGCCTCCCTCAGTCTCCCCCCGCCTCCGATCGCGCCCGCTGGCTTGCCTGCATGGGCATGAAATCGCACAGATTTCAGCAAGCGAGCCTCAGCGGCAGCGCGGTCCAGCCCTGCTACCCCCTCTATGGCCCCAGCCTAACATCGCCGGAAGAAGAGATCACGTGTATTTATTTATAAAATGTTTTACCAGGAAGTAATACATTGAGAGTTACCTCTCGTTTTCAAGTATGTCCTGGACATAGTTAATATGACAAATAATACATGGTTACAAATACAGTTACATAAATGAGCAGGGCATACATTATATACAAGACATTTGATGCACAGTTAAAGATAATATATATTATGGGCGTATGAAACAGTTACAGACCAGATTAAAATGTGTGACAGCCTTAGATTTGAAAGAACTTAAACTGGTGGTGGATGTGAGAGTCTCTGGTAGGTTGTTCCAGTTTTGGGGTGCACGGTAAGAGAAGGAGGAGCGGCCGGATACTTTGTTGAGCCTTGGGACCATGAACAGTCTTTTGGAGTCAGATCTCAGATGATAAGTGCTGCATGTGGAAGGGATGAGGAGCTTGTTCATATAGGTGGATAGCTTGCCCAGAAAGTATTTGAGGGTGAGACAGGAAAGGTGAACTTTGCGCCTAGACTCGAGTGATGACCAATTTAGTTCTTTGAGCATTTCGCAGTGATGTGTGTTGTTGTTGCATTGGAGAACGAAATGACAAATTGAATTGTAGAGGGTGTCAAGTTTGCCAAGGTGGGTTTGAGGTGCCGAGCCACATACTATGTCTCAATAGTCGATAATTGGCATTAGCATCTGCTGTGCAATACACTTTCTGACCAGCAGGCTTAGGGAGGATTTGTTCCTGTAAAGTACAACTAGTTTGGCATAGGTTTTGGATGTCAGGGCATCAATGTGCATTCCGAATGTTAAGTGGGAGTCAAACCATATGCCCAGGTATTTAAAACTAGTAACAGGAGTTAGGGTGGTGTTAGCGTTGATTCTAATCTGGAGCTCAGTCACTGGAAGCTTTAAAAATTTAGTCTTGGTCCCAAATACCATTGTTACAGTCTTGTCAGTGTTTAAAAACAGTTTGTTTTGGGAAATCCAGTTTTCGGGTCTCAAAAAGTCAGACTGAAGTACGTGTTCAAGGTCGGAGAGGCTATGGCTGTGTGCCTATAAGATTGTGTCATCTGCATACATGTGTATTGAAGCTTCCTTACAAGCTCTGGGAAGATCATTGATGAACAACGAGAAGAGTAGGGGCCCAGAACAGAGCCTTGCGGGACGCCACAGGTGATATCCAGGGGGTTGGAGTTAGAGCCTGAGATGGACACATGTTGGGATCTTCCTGATAGGTAGGACTGAAACCAGTTTAAAGCATGCTTCCCTATTCCAGAGCTCTGGAGTTTGTTAAGCAGGATAGCATGATCAACAGTATCAAAAGCCTTTGCAAAATCTAGGAATATTGCACCAGCGAGTTTACCACGTTCCATTCCACACTTGATTTCATTGCAAACTTTTAGCAGGGTAGTTACGGTAGAATGTTTGGGGCGAAAGCCAGATTGGAATTGGCTAGGGAAATTTGTCTTGGTATAGTAATCGCTTAGTTGGGAGTGGACACATTTTTCCATGACTTTGGATAGGATTGGGAGAAGGGAGATTGGCCTGTAGTTTGAGACAGTGTTTTTGTCCCCACTTTTGAAGATTGGGACAACTCTAGCAGTTTTCCAGGTCTTAGGGATATGGCCTGCAGACAGGATAGAGTTGACTATGGAAGCAATTGGTTTGGCAAGTCAGGTCCACATTGGCTGCTTAGTTTTAATTTGAGGAGCGCTTGTGTAATCTCCTGTTCGGATACTGGGCCAAATTGAAAATTGTGGGCAGTGTTGGGAGGGGGTGGGGCTATATGGGTACTCCCAGGATGAGAGTGGGATGGGTTGCGTTTCGCTAATTAGTTAGTAGCACACTCCACAAAGTAATCATTTAATGCATTTGCAATGTCTGTGGGGTTTGTCAGAGTAATATCCCCCTTAGTGATATTACTTGGCTGTTGATGGTTAGAAGGCTGGAATATGTTGTTGATAACCTTCCAGAAGTTAGCTGGGTTTGATGTGTTCTGGAGGAGATTGTCAGAGTAATATTGTGCTTTTGCATGCCTTGTTTGCCTTGTGCACATGTTCCGCAGGCATCTGTAGTGATTGAGATCCTTGGTAGTGCCAGTTACTTTGTGGCTTTTCCACAAGGCATACCTGAACTGGTAGAGTGCTATAAGGTCAGGTGTAACCCATGGAAGGTGGGCACCCCGTACCCTTATTCTGCGTAGTGGAGCATGGGTATCACAGAGTTTTAAGAACTCGGATTGGAAATAGTCAAGCGCAGAATCAGGGTCGGGAATTAAATCGATTCGGTGCCAAGGGCAGTTGGTAAGGTCATCCAGAAACTGTTGTGGGTTAAAGTTTCTAAATGTTCTAGTGAGTAGAACTTTAGGGCTTGATTGGGGCGGTTTAATTTTCCTTACACAGTACACTATTGCATGGTCACTGAAAATGTCAGGAAGGATGCCAGAGGATTGGATTCTGCTGGGATTTGAGGAGAGAATCCAGTCAAGCAAGGAATGGTTGTGCGATTTCAGGTTTGCCCGTGTGGGTTGGGAAATGAGTTGCGATAGGTTAAACGTTTTGATTTGTATCTGGATTTTGTGGTTTTTAGGGTCAAGCCAATTGAAGTTAAAATCCCCTAGAACTAGCAGCTCACTCTTTTCATTCAGAGAGGAAATGGAGCCAAGAAACTGGGTGATATCACTCAGGGATTGTAGAGGGGCTTTAGGGGGGCGGTAGATGCCACCAAGCAAGATGGGCTTAGAAAAGGGGAGGCATATTCTGCCAACTAGGATTTCAAAAGAGGGTGGGCTTGGGGGGCAATTTAACTGTGTAAATTGTAAGGTATCTGCAATATAAAATAACACCCCTCCTCCTCTCTTTGACCTATCTCTCCTAGAAATCTCGAAAGCTCGCACAAATAAAAGCATTTCGTTAGCCACAGAACGGTATCGTCTATTTATTTTTTGATTATGAATATATACATGGCCTGAGAGAAGTGAGATGCGGCCCGGGCCAGTCACAAATTGATAAAAAAAAGTAGATACACAAATATGTGATCATGACAGATATAACCCCTGAAGGAGGTCCTTTGGGGACCAAAACATCAGGCTCCTGTGTGTTATGGGTCAATAACCACCCTCTATTTTGCACTTATTTTGTCTGGTTCAGATAATTAGACCATTTTGGTGTTTTCTTTAATATATATATATTTTTCCCTACACACACACACACACACACTGAAGGTTTGATTTTTTTTTTAATATACAGTATATTGTATCCCTCGAACAGTAGGGTGGAGGTCCCCCGCACCAGTACGTAGAAGACAGCTTGCTTGAACGTATCAGAGAGTGCGTAGAGGACTGCCGCTGGATCGCTGCTGAATGCCAGGAGTCCACGAGACAGTAAGTGTTAAGGGCACGGAGGTACTCGGAGAGTACAGCCAGTTCAGCACTCATCGTTTTTAATTGGTCGACTTCATGAAGGAAGCGACATAAAACGAGTGTCCGCCTCCTCATTAAGCCCCGGACAAAGCGGTTGGCGAAACGTACGTTGGAGCTTGTTCCTTTGTCTGTACTCCGAGTACCTCCGTGCCCTTAACACTTACTGTCTCGTGGACTCCTGGCATTCAGCAGCGATCCAGCATTTGCCATTGTCAGCGCATCACAAACGGCGCTCATCTGCTCAGGACTCTCTTTCTCACCGGTGGGTAAGTATCGGCTTAGTCGTGCCTGAGTACATCTACTTCTTATACTCTATTAGAAATTGTACATACGTTTATCAATAGAGCGGCTGTTATGAACTAACATTTGACGACTGCCTTTACCCAGAAGCTCATATGTGTGGATCATACTGACACTTACAACACCGCATTTTGTTCATTTCTGCTATTGTAACCAGGTTTCCCTGTACCCTTGGTGTGTGTGTGTGTGTGTGTGTGTGTGTGTGTGTGTGTGTGTGTGTGTGTGTGTGTGTGTGTGTGTATGCGATCATTAGCTTATAAGGGTTCCATGTAAAAATGGATTTCAGGCAAAAGGTGACAGTGTGCTCATTTGCATGTCATTTTCCAGAATCCATTGCCGCAGTGGAAGCTCTGTGTGCTAGGTGATAATGGTGAAAGGCAGGGTTGCAGACCTGTCTAAGACATGTGAATGTGCTCACAAGTGATCTTATTATTTGCTATATACCACACAGTGGAGGTTTTTTGTCGTCTTATTCACCCATCATAACTTATATAAAGGGTGTGTGTTGTGTGTGTGCCTGATTTGTAACCTGGCACAGAGTTACGGTGACAGCTATGTACTTTCACGAAAGCCTGTCCCCTGGGCTCTATTTATAGACCCACTGGTATTTGTGTGCAAATACCTTGCTAAGATGGCACACTAGGCGCTTCACCAGCTGTGAGAAGGAACACACAGTGTATACAGGTCCTATGCTCCTCTCCCTGCCACTAAACAACTGACAGTAGGTAGTCGAAAAGGTGGTACTCATGAAGAAGTGACAATTAAACTTCCACGTCTCCTCTGTAAACCTGTGTCCGTTAATGATAGAGGTTTCCAGTGTGAAACATCAATGTTTTGGTCCTATTTGGGGTTCATATCAAGATAAATGTCCAAAGCAGAACACACGTTGTTCCAAACTGGCGTATTCCTGCTCTTTAAACCTTCCTGGATCAACTTAGACCAGCTTTAGAAGATGCGCTCATGTTTACTTCTAAGGACTTATTCTCTACAAAAATCTGTACTTTTTGGCAAGATTACTTGAAACATCTAGAGCAGAGGTAGGCAACATGATACATCTACTGTACATGCGGTCCTTGATCCATCAAAAGGGACACACACACACACACACACACACACACACACACACACACACACACACACACACACACACACTGCACAGGCAGAAGGAACGTTGCAGCCATAGGTATGAACTTCTCCTCTCAAGTCCGCTTCTTGATGCTGGCACACTGATGAATACTGACCCAATCATTTCTTTAAACTGGGAACTAGTGATTAGCACAGTCATTAGACAGCAAAGGAAGTGGGAAGAAGCTGCAATCCACACCAGCAACATCTCCACTCCCTCTGCACTGGGGAGAGAGGGCTGCTGAGGTGGCCAGTAGTTCAGGGCCGCAGGTGAAGCCCCAGGTCCATTCTAAAGGGTCAGTCCCACAAAGGACCAAAGTGGCATAATGACAGTGGCATGTTTAGTGGATTAAAGGGTCAATACCATGTTGGACCCAAGTGACCTAATGACTATGACGTGTTTAATGGGTTAATAGTGTCTGCCCCATGCAGGATCAAAGTGCCTAAAAACAGTAATTGCAATCTGACATTGATCAGTGAAATTGATGCATTGTTTTCCCTGGAAAACGCAAACTGTTTTAAATCATTTAAAAAAAGTTAATCCTCGAAATATTAGGATAAGTTTTACTACACTTATCTGGTCTACCCTCCCCCCCCCCCCATCTTCATCCTGTTCCCTTTGCTAACTGGTCCCTGAAATGGACAAATACACGCAAAAAAATTATTACCTTAATTAATAGGGTGGAGCATGCACTCTGCAAATGCCCAAATTTACCCATCAGTTAGACATGGAAACAGGAACATTTGCAATCTTTCAAAATAGTTATTAAAATAAGAGATTAAAAAAAAGACAAACCTATAGTTTTCACATGCTAAACATATCACTGTCACTTTGGTCTTACATGTGACTGACCCTCTATCCACAGTTCCCCCCATAGAAACAGATATTGGAATTGTAACAAACAGAAAGGATTCAGCTCATGTTCTCTACTATTTAAACCTTGCTTCAGTATTTAACCGTTTCTCTGCCAGAGGTGTCTGAACACATTGCTTTGCAAAGGGCTATGATATGCTAAGTAGTTTTGAAAACAGCTTCAAATACTAACAACTAGGCCATTCCCCCTCCATAAAAGGGCAATTGAACACTGACACTGAAGGGTTTGTGTATCTAGCGGCAGAGGTTCGCTTCTCGATGCCATGCAGGAATTTCTGAGTTTTTAGCATCTGAAGCACAGATGATAACTCAGACTTGTTGGATTGAATTGACGCACCGCAAAACAGAAACAGTGGTAGCTACAGGTAAGGACGGAAATGGTTATACATCCTGTTATATTGAGCAGAGCAACCCCTCTCCTTATTGATCCCTATAACTCCTTCCCTAACTGCTCCTATAAGCCCTCCTCTACCTGCTCCTATAACTCCTCCCCTAACTGCTCCTACAAAGCCGTCCTCTACCTGCTCCTATAACTCCTCCCCTAAATGCTCCCTATAACCCCTCCCCTAATTGCTCCTATAACTCCTCCCCTACCTGCTCCTATAACCCCTCCTCCTGCTCCTATAACCGCTCCCTAGAACTCCTCCACTAACTGTTCAGCAGCGCTGATGCATAGCACCTTGTCACTTTGACATTGAAGAGGTTAATTCCTGTTTGGATCCTTTAAAGCATAAGTGGCCTGGGGGCAGTAACTCAACCTAGCAACTCCAATATCCAAAACCAACAATTTAACCCCTACCCCACTCCTCCTCCCCTTACAGTGAAACCTTCCAAACCTGAGCTTGCTGAAAAATCTTGATCCTCTTTTTAAATCGGGAGGGGAGCACGAAATCGCAGCCCCGGGCCAGGAATGCAAGCTCCCCCCGCAAATCAGGGTCCCTCCGTAGCGATGTGTCCTTTATCATCATCTTGGAGGACCAGCTCCGAGGATGGCCTCTGAAGTGGGAACCGGTAAAGGGGAAGAAGGGTTCAGTAGGTGAGTGGGGGAAAGTCAGTGGATTGAGAGTTTTCTTGGCTTAGACTCCTTTCAGAGACAACAGTGGCAGAGTCTTGCAATCTATGACCAGCGCACGATTCCAACGCCCCAGCATCGTACGGCAGTGCAGGATCTCCACGCGCCTCCTATCCTGACCGGTCCGGACTCCAGCGACGGCAGAACTGTCTTTTCCGAACCTTCCCGATGTAGAGCAGCTGAGAAACATGACCTAGGGACTGGTGCTGCTGTGTGACAGACAGCCGGTGCTGGCCTGGGCTGGTGGAGGGGGGGAGGGAAGGAGGAGGGAGAGGGAGCCCGGGGGAAGCATTCTGGGAAAGGAAGCACCCGCAGGCTGCCGGGCACTGCTAAACTTAGATGCTCCGGAGCGATGTCTACCCTGCCTGTGTTTACTTAATAAACTTCAATGCTTATGGGTCAACATATGGGTCAGTCTCACGTAGGATTAGCATGACATCATGACAGTGACACGTTTAATGGGATAAAGGCCAGTTTCACATTGGACCAAAGTGACCTAATTATTGTACTATTATGTAATCAGACCCATGCACCCTTCCTCTGTCATAGGATCACTCAAAAGTGCAGGGTAAGGAAGAGATATGTAGTGAAACACACTAAAGTTTCAGGTATATAAAAAATAAATAAATAAAAGATATGCGTTGAAAAATTATTTCAAAGAGTCGTCTGAGAACAGCTTATTTACCCCATCCATTAGTTCATCTTAGTCTTCCTCCTCTCCATATATCGCAGTTTTGATTTATCAAGCACTCTGGCTTATACTCTTCTGCTTTCCATCCCTTTCACCTCTACTGCTCTCGCCAAAACCTATTTCTCCCTCGTAACCCCTTGCCTGTGCGTCTCCCTCACACTTGGTATACACCAAGCACCTTCTCTCCAAGTCAAAACTGAAAACACACCTTCAGAATGAAGCATTTCAATAGCCTGACTTATCATCACTTCTGTCCATACCCACAGAGGCACTTACCCACCATCAAGGCCAGGCCCTGCCATCCAACGCACTTAATCCCTCCCCTACGGGTCTGAATATATTGTGTACAGTCTAACAATGAGCTTATTATGTTTGTTTCTGTGCAATGTGTATCCCGCTTTCTAGATACACAATATATGCACACACATCAACAATGAGAGATTATATATAATATTATTGTACAACAACATTGCGTTATCTTCTTCTTGACATTACTCCTATCCGGACCCTGAAATAGGCCTTTTGCTGAAGTGGAGAGAAAGAGGGGAGGAGAGGGAAATAATGCCAGGAAATAACGCTGTATTTTAATTATGCGTTACAACCATCCAGACCCTGTAAAAGCCATGTTCAGGTATAACTTTGTTAGCATAGCTGTCCTCACATTAAGCTTAATGGACTTTAGTGGATATGCGATGTTATGATAACACCTCATTTGCATATCATGTGCATCTCAGTATCACTAATGTCTAGTATAGTTAACGATACACTCTTTACGGGAGAAAACTGGGCTTTTTATTACGTTACTGTCCTGTAAGGATACATTATTAGTGTTAACGTGTCATTAAGTTAGTTATCGTCAAGTTAAGTGACAACGGAGGTTTGTGGATCCGGGCCTAAGTGGGAAAGAAATTGAGTTCTCTCTCTCTCACTGGCAGACAGCAAATGTTTCTGTCTGACGAGTTTCATGTGCTGTATTTCCCTGCAGGATTTTGGAACGTTTTGCTTTCTGTAGCGAGAAAGAGAGAAGGTTTTCCAAAGGTAGCAAAAAAAAAAAAAAGGAGGGTGGGAGGTGTTAGGGGTAAAGTTGTTAATGTGTGCGCTTAACCCCTACATTGTCAGAAGCTTGCAATGTTCTGATACTTCACCTTAGCATGCGGCGTATATCTGTCAATTGCAGGAGCTTCCAAAAAGTCACTGCCCACAATACTTTGCATCCACAGTGGCAACGGATCGTGGGGCGTGATTTTGGAAGCTCCTCCAGTGAGTGACAGCTATACTATATCTGCTCACACGGAGGTGCAGTTTTGGGCCTTATTAAGCGTGTGCTCCCCCCACGAGCTCAGGACAAATTGAAGTAGTTATATGGAGTGCTAATATATAGAAATTGGAGTTATAGTACGGTTATATGGAGAAATAGCAGTTATAGGGAGTGGTTATATGGAGCAACAGGAGGAGTTAGGAAGGAGAGAGATGACGATCATGTTATATTGGGATCAAATTCTGCATGTTTGCACAACTCTTTCCCGGTATCTAAGCATCTGCCAGGTCTTAGGTGAAGTAATTTTCTCCTGGTAATGATCTGTACCATATTTTATCTGAAGTATTAGATACAATAAACAAACATTCTTACATTTGCTACAAACAGGAGCATAAAATGGTGCAAAAGCATCCCAGCAAACTTTGCCCTGATATATCTTGCCCTTGTATGAAAGTAATGCTAAAGATGGCAGGACACAACTAGAAGGGTGCTCAGACTAATGCTAACTGTAATGTGAGATATAAAATATAGGAGTAAAATAATAATTTAGTATACAGTGGTACCAGCGTATACAGAATAGTTTGGAGGCATGTGTCCATTCCCTGAAGAGCTTACAATCTAATTTTCTTTACTGAACTACAGGGAGATAAGGTGATTTATCCAGGGTCACCAGGAAAGCTGACACTAGGAGCACCAGCTTCGAAGGCAGTGACATTTCCATTGAGCAACTCTTTCAGCACAACATACAAACATTAGTAAAGTGGTGTGTGTGTGTGTGTGTGTTTGTGTTGTATACTTTCCTCATACAACAAATTTTCACCAGGGGAGTTATCCCTCGGGCCAAAAGGGACAGCATACAGAGATAATGCAAGTGTTACAGAAAGCAAGCAAAACTCAGTGCTGAGTTGCAAAGGAATCCGAGCATCCTAAATTTAGGACACACCTGTCACTATGCCAGTCTTGTCCTTGCTGGGGCTTTGAAGAGGTTTCCGTTTTCCATTAACGAAATCCTGAGCTTTGCTTTCATGCCCATCACACAGAGAAATGGAGGGGAAGGGTATGAGGGGGTCCCAAGTGTTTGAAGGACCATATTCAACACTCCTCTGTTCCTCCTTATTTCTCAGCTTTAACTAGCTCACTATACCCATACTCACAGTATATACGGTACTCTGCTCAGCCTTACTCCTCTATACCCCCGTCACTGCATCTCTCTCACGTCTACAACCCTCCTCTCTTGCTGTACCCTACCTCTAGAACTCCCTCCTTCTCAACGTCCGCCAAGCACCTTCTCTCTCCAACTTCAAACCCCAAGTGAAAAAAAGATAGCTGTTCAACAAAGCATTTAATTAGTTCCGCAAGACCACTACTCACTAAACTACAGAATGCTATTATATGCACTCAAACCAATGCACTCAAACTTACTCTTATTGTTTCTGTTTGTCTCCCTGCATGACAATTAGATTGTAAGCTCCTTGGACGGGGACTCCTTTCTCTCAATGTTACATATATCTTATATTCTCCGTATTGTCATATCTGTAAAAACTGTAAAGTGCTGCGTACTCTGTGGGTGCTATAAAAACACACACATACTCTAAGGCTTTGAAACAAAATGGTTATGTGAAATGAGGACAGGAGTCCTCTACCAGTGATGAGCTTGAAGTCTATGGGAAGAGTGGGAGTCGACACCGAGGCGGAATAGTTCAGGGTGAGGTGTTGGCATGATGTGGGTAGGAAGTGGTTGAGGAGTGGGAGCAAGAGAAGGGAGGATGACATGGCTGGGGAGAGGTACCATGGGCATGGCATAGCTGGACAGAGATGGAGTCTGAATTATGTGGGATGGCAGAATTGTGCACCGCGTAGGGTGGCTGAGCCTACCCGAGGAGGGAGAAGTGGGCATCAGATGGATGGGATAAAATGGCAGAAGTTAGCCTGATGAGGAAGGAAACATTGTAAAAGGACACTACGCCTTATAGGTCAGAAGCGGTAAAGGAGTGGAAGTGATGTGGAGGAGGAGAAGTGGGAATGATGTGAGTGGATAGAGGTGAAGCACGCATGGTGTAGGACTGTAGGTTACGGTTGGAGTGTGAATGATGTGTCAGGAAAGGACATGATGTGGGTGGGGTGAAGTGGGCATGACCAAGGTGGGGAGGTGTGGGCATAGGAAAACTGTGCATAATCGGAGTAAAGAGAAGATGTGGCCTTTATGTGTGTGAAAGACTATAAATAATGTGTGATTCCATGAATAGCGTGCCAACATACGTGGTATGGACTAATACAGTAAAGGAATTCAAGAAGGGTAATGGGGGTCTCTTACTGATGAGCAGCACTCAGGGAAACAAAAAACGGGGGAACTCACAATAAAAGAAGAAAAAGTCTTAATTTCAAACGGTCCTGAAATGAAAGCACATCTGTTCACAAAACAAGACAGCTGTCCCTCGTGTAGCTGAACATGAGACATTACACCAGGGAACACACAGTAACAGTGGAAGATGATCTGCCTGCTGCTATGTACCACACCGATAACATACTTGGTCAAACAAACCTAAGGTTGTCAGAATCCAAATGGGGAAGAGAAAAACCGTAAACGAAGGAACGAGACTTTATTATGAGAGGTAAAAAGGATTGTATCCAAGGTCATGAGGAGAGCTTGGGCAAAACGTGTTGCAGAAGTTTCGTGGTTTTCGCAAACCTGCTGACGGAGAACGAAAATGTGTACTTCCGTTGACGGGTAAAAAGGAAATAAAGTGTAGAGGCCTTCCACAACTTTATTTGTTAAACATGTCATCACGATACTGTACAATATGGTGTCTGTTTCATCTAGTTTTGATCCTGGAAAATGAACCCAAAACCTAAATGAATGTCTGCTAAGCCCCTCTCACGTTGTAACATCACTAGAGCCTTAGAGTAACTCAGGATAAGATAATTTCTCTGATAAGACTATTTGAAGTTTGCATGGAAAACAGCTCTGTGCTTCCTTCTCTAATGGAACCAATGAGATTAATTAGCAGAAGTTGCTATGTGGACACTATGTAGACTTTTGGCCTTATTAAAGATAAAAAATAAAATAATGTTGTCGATCTGCCTTAAAGCTGCAGACCAAGCAATATCCTGCACGTGTTTTTTTTAATAAATATAAATACTGTAAGTTCTCTACTATGAGAAAATACTTGTAGCATTTAAAAAAAAAGAAAAAACAGCTATGAATTAAATATTGTGTGTATTATAATGTAACAAGCATTTTTTGTTTCTATAGCAACCATTCACAAAGTCACATCCCCTTCCTCTTCTGAAAAAGGCTCTGGCACACCCGTTTTTGAGCCCAGCACTCTCTCTAGCAGTGCAGCAACTTTGCATCTTTGGTCCTCTACTGCTGCACTGACAGCCATTTAGTGTACCCCCGAGCCGAATCCTCGCCGATCGATCACAGGAGAACAGATCGATCGGCAATTTAGCAAATTACTTATCGTATGGATTGTATTGACGCACATATTAAAGGGGAAAAAATAAAGATTACATTTTTTTTTTAAATATAGCAGCTTGGACAGCTGCTTTAAAGGGCATTACACCTTCAGAGAAACTTCATCTTTTTAGCCACTCAAATAAATGGGCCATATGGTGTCTTAATGCATAGCAGTGTATAGTAATCCAGACCTAAATGTAGTATGCAATATCAGTGTTTCAGATGCAAACCCACCTGTAACTAACCCCCAGGGGGTCCGTCACAGTTGAACCACGCTATATTCAGTTACAGAGCTTCCCTCCCCCCCAATTTCCAAGATAATTATTGCTTAACTTCCAGTATTCATTCAGGGGGAAAATCTCAGGCCAAAATGACACTGCAACGGTTGCAGCTTCCTATTGGACAGCCATTTGAATCACAAATGAATACTGGTAAGTACCTCAGGAATCGAGAAGGGTGGGTCCTCTGGAACCGAAAATAACCACTTTCCCAAAATGTTATTTCAGTATTTTTATGAAACTAAAAACATCTGGTGGATCTCCCATAAATCCATGAGATCAAGACTAAAAATGGGAACTAAGTGGAGTTCCTGATATATTTATTTTCTTCAGGAATTCCACTTTGACACACACACACACACACACACACACACACACACACACACACACACTTTTTTTTTAACTGAAGGTCCAAGGCTCCAGAAAAGTGTGTGGATGCAAAACCAGTTGGGCTCTGATCGTGACAGCAGGTGGCAAAGCAAAACATGACACTATGATTAGTTGGCAGTCTCAGTAGATAGTTTAGGGATTACACGGGTATGGAAATTGAGTCGTCCTATCCTTGGAAGAGGGATTGCTTTAAAAAAAAAAAAAAAAAATAGTGGTGGATAATCGCCAGGGGCGTATAAATACCAAGTAAGGTGGATTGTCAAGGCTGGACCTATTTAGAAGAACTCATAGCTCTTATTCTAGAACCCCCCTTGCTGGAGAAAATGTTGCTCCCATTAATTTGTAAGGAGCTGAACTGTTCTCCAGCACGGAGAAGCATAATAATTAAAGATGGCAAAGTTTCGAACTAAAAATAGAATGGAGAAGAGAGAGAGAGAAGATATATATCCACTAATGGCTATTTATTAATTAAAGGTGCAATTCTCTCTTACTCCAATTGTCCATACCCACTCGTAAACTTTTTATTAGACTCTTATAAGTGTGATAAAATCCCTCTGAAAATCCTTGCGGTGATAGGATAGGGCAGCTACAACCAGACAAGGCTTTCTTTTCAGGCTGGCATCCACTGCCCTCATCTGGGACAGAGAAGCACATAAACAGTGAGGACGAGGCACACAAAGGACTCTGGGAGCTGAAACAGCTGTGTCAGAGTCTCCGATACATTGGCCAATCTTTCTAACAACAACTGTTTAGAAGACAGTAGATATTGAGGTGTGTTTGGAAAAATGCTTGGATAGCGCTTACCTAGGGCTGTACCTTTTGCAGTCACTTCAACCGAAAAATACGGTTTTAAATAAGAAATCGCCACTGTTCCCTGCATAGGAAAAGCGTTGCTTATAAATGAAGTCATTAGGCGACAGCTGCAGAGATTACACAGGGATGCAAATACCGCTGTGTGTCTGTATTAATAGACCATGAGAGGGCAGGTTCACCCTTCATAAATACAGCAGCACTCCAGCTGTTCCTTAACCCTTCCTCTGCTAGGGCACAGGGGTGAAGGATTGTGTAGGCCTTCTAATACTAATTAAAGAGTTTTTTTTGTCTGACTCAGGAAAAACATTAATGTTTTTAGTAGAAAAATGAACCAATGGCAGTGACATGTTTAAGTGGTTACATTTTAGTGATTGATATATTTTCATTATGTAACTCCATCCATATTACTGGAGTTCCCTCGCTCTGTGGTGCTTGGTGACCTCACCATGTTGGTTGATGACCCAGACAAATGTTGAGGCTATGGATCTTTTGGATATTATGGGATTCAGTACATTTTTGCATGGCCCAACAGGACCTGCGTCAGGCTCTCCGAAGGAAAGAGCGCCGGTGGTTGGGAAATCGCCGGAATACTGACCGGACAGTCAACGGGGGTATAAGTGTGCAGTCTTCAGGGCAAAGAAAGCCTACTCCGCAAGGAATCGTCCAGCTGACCACTTCAGGATGGTTAGTAGTCTGGTTTATCCAGACAGCCCCTCCATCATGGGTTTTTCCAACTAAGGAGCGATTGGGTGAATTT
Source organism: Ascaphus truei (assembly GCF_040206685.1). Classification (NCBI taxonomy): domain Eukaryota; kingdom Metazoa; phylum Chordata; class Amphibia; order Anura; family Ascaphidae; genus Ascaphus; species Ascaphus truei. The sequence continues at coordinate 31,594,754 of NC_134496.1, forward strand.
CACCGATTCGTAAGGATAAGATCAGTGCCACGATTATTCCCCCGATGGACCCAGTGGTCTGCCTCACCCACAGGCAAAGCTCGTCTTGGAAGAATTCAGCATCATCTCAATCCTTGATTTCCTCTCAATCACGGCTGGGATGAACTGCGACCACTTGTGACCTCGATCCCTGTCCATCAATGGCTTTTGAAAGAGACCATTGATGCTCGCTGTGGGGGAAGTGCCGGTGGCCTTGAAAAAGCCGCTGGTCCGTCCCTTGTTGAAGGAAGTGGGTCTAGATGTTAATGTTCTCGCTAACTTTCGTCCAACCTCCAACCTTCCCATGGTAGAGGTGCTGGAGAGGGTAGTTTTCACCCAACTGGAAGATTGTCTGGAAAGGGCCTGCTTTAGAGCAAGTCATGGAACGGAGTTGGCACTTTTGTGTGTGGCAGATGACTTATTGATGGCCATGGACAAGGGTTGTGTTTCTGCCCTTGTCATGATGGACCGCTCAGTGGCCTTTGATACAATTGCTACTGTAGTGCCAGAGGGACCTAGCTGGTATCGGTGGAACTGCATTACAATGGGTTGCCTTGTTCCTGCAGGGCCAGACCCAGCAGGTGGCTATGGGGTCCCAAGTGTCACAGGTGAGACCCGTCACCTTTGTGGTCCCTGAACTATCAATGCTGTCACCGCTCCTGTTCAACGTGTAAGACCGCTGTGCAATATCATCCAGAAGAATGGTCTGAAGTGCCACCAGTATGCTGATGGCACCCAGATATACAGTATGTTTCCTTCCCGGGCAGCCCAGGGACTGCTGTTGCCACACTGACGGAATGTCTAGACGGGGTAGCGGCATGGATGGAGAATAGTTGGCTAAAGCTCAATCCTGACAAGACTGAACTAATGATTATGGGTTAGGCAAGACGCCTGTGTATGGGACAGGAGGTTTGCAAGCTGAACCTAATCAATGGTGTACAACCGCTGGCCATTTCCCAGGTTCATAACCTCAGCATCCTCTTTGACCAGTCTCAATATGCGAACCCAAGTGGCCTCAGTTGTCTGGTTTTTTTCTTTTAATCAAAGGCTGCTTCGGAGCTCGCGTCCTCTCCTGTCATCTATTAACCTGGTCCATGCCTTTGTGTCTACGTTGTTATACAATGTGAATGCCTTATATGCAAGACTACAGGTGTGACTAATACGGAGGCTCCAGCTTGTGAAGGACGCTGCAGCTGGGATGCTGAGACGTGTTTCTCGCTTTGAGCATATCACTCCCATCTTACACGATCTGCGCTGGCTTCCAGTGATCAAGGGCCTGCCAATGCAGTCTCTTGAAGCAACGGAGGGATACTGGCTATGATCTAAGGTTCTCAGGGGAGGTCCGCCTCTTTGTGCCAAGAGTACTGCATCCTACGCAGGGTGGGCAGGCCTTCTCATTTGCAGCTTCAGAGGTCTGGACCTCGCTACCACTAGAGCTCAGGTGTGTATATCCTTTTACCACAGTTTTAGTCTCGATGTAAAACTTCCCTTCCTTCTGGCTTTTCCTGTCTAACAAAACAATTCTATATAATTTGAATTTGTTTAACTGTAATGTATTCCGATGCCCCCTTAAGTAGAGGCATGTTTTAATTGGAAAAATAAATGATGAGTTGATGATGTAACTCAGAAACCCATACGTATTGTGAAATCATTTTTTGACGTTATTTTGTAAGCGGAGACATGGGAGGGGGTTGGTTACCTCCCGTTTGTGTGATATTACTATGTGCTACCTTCCCTAAATAATTAATTATGTGTGTTAAATTGATTGCAGTATTGTTTTAAACAAAACATTGAATATGATTAATAAAAAAAAATCGTTTTAAAGTGAAACTTCTTTGCAGGCACCTACTAAATTCTCACTTCTGCGCAGAAGCGGCCAGCGTCGCTCCCGCATGTGCTGAAGCGTCCAGCGCCACTCGCTCATGCACAAAAGCGTCCAGCTCCGCCAGCGCAGAAGCGGCCAGCTGTTCACGCATGCGCAGAAGAGGCCATCTCCGCCTGCGCAGAAGTAGGCAACGCTACTCACGCATGCGCAGGAGCGGCTAGTGTCACTCCGCCTGTGCATGTGCAGAAGTGGCCAGCACCGTTCGCTCATGCGCAGAGAAGTTTCACTTACAATGCGTGTGCTCGGTGCACAGCCCGTCTTTATATATATATATATATATATATATATATATATATATATATGTCAGTATATTGCATTGATACCAACATATATGTTCATACATTGCAAATTGCCATATTTAGGCTCCTAAAGCAGCAGCCCCACCTCGGAGGGTGGTCTGCAATTCACTTGAGGTTCCCCGAAGTATGGGAACCTCCCAGTTCAGGAGTGGCACGCTGGCCCTTCACTGGGCAAACTGGTAGACTCAAAATAGCAGCGGGATCAGGGCTCACTTCGACAGCCAATAGAAAGCCAAAACAACAACAACGGGAGATGATGTCACGGCTTTCTAAAGGTGACCCATGGCCATGTTTGTACGTTTTTGTGTCAAAACAAGCACAAAACAAAAAACTACAAATATCTAGGGAAACCACCTAGGGGTTCTCTAGACAATGGTGAACAGTGATCAGATACAAGGACCCCCGGTTTGGTACGATAAAACAAAAAAATATGTATTTGGGTGGGGGAAATTGTTTCTCAATGTTTTATCTGATCAATCAAAGTACTCCCTGGATCAATACTCTGTTCTATTTTATCCAGATACAACATATTGATCGAGGGAGTGATCTAATTTATCTGGATCAATTAAAATCGCTCGGAAAAAATACTCCAAATGCCTATGTTTTATCCAAGTCAATAAAACGAAATCCTAGAGGGATCAGCATTAGCTGTCAGAAACCCAAATGTCTACAGTATGTCATAATTTGACATCAACAGCAACCAACTAGTGCAGTAGAAAATTGTGGCGCTTATCAAGCATATTATATCATCTTGGTACACATACACTACATCTCTTTTTCGATCTGTCTACATCTCCCTCTGCTGGTGATATTCAGAACATTTCTTTTTTTTAAGCAGCAATCCTCCCTTTTCTGTACAAGATTGTAACCGATGAGGCGGGGGGGGGGGGGGGGGGGGGGATCCTCCAGAACACCTTACAGTGATTCATCTAATTTCCGATAAGACATAGTTGCCAATTCACACTTTTTCTCATTCCTTGTAATATTGGGTTATGAGCTCAGCATACTTTATTTAAAGAGATATGGGAGATGAACCTTAATCAATAGATCAGGATGCAATTACCCAGGACCCGGAGAAAATAGAAAGTTTCACATTTTTACACAAGAAGCAAATCCATGACAATTTTACTTCAGAGGCCAATAGATGCACAGCGTACATCATGAAGTGTGGCACTCTGGAGTCATCATCAGCTTTGTCTTGTTTTCTGGGGGGGGGGGAGGGGGTCTTCGCAATCTGCACCTGCCCATAAACTCAACAGAAAGGGAGGTAGTCACTGGAAGGGGGTGAGCACTCGGGAGAGCAACAGCGTGAACGCTAGTGCCAGAGGGGTGTGAGCCACCGAGGTGACCGGACCCCCTGGCACTGAAAAGGTAAAATATTTCTAAAGAAATTGATGACTTCCTTTAACAATACTAAACATCATTATCAGTCTTTGTTCATATTTCCGACCCCTCATCTCTACCGTTCTCTCCCACTCTACAGTCCTCACACTTCTCCTTACATACAGAATTTTCGCTCTTCTATATAAACTCCCTTTATTACCAAATGAACAGATAGTTCTCCAGTGAGAGCTGAAACGTTGATGTTTTAATAAACTAATTTTTTCAATATATTCAAGATATGGTGTGCCTGCTTTTGCTCTATTTTGTAACTAAAAGTATCAGTTCCTTGCACCCAGGCAGTTAATGTATCAGTGGAGTGCTGTGCTTTAATGGTAGAGTAAAAAAAACCCAATAATTCTCAATAATATACCATACACATTAAATGAATTGAAGACCAGTCCAAAAATAGAGTAATAACTCCTGGTGTCTACTAGCCACTTCTTGTAGGAGGGAATTCCTGTATCTCCTCAATGTGATGCCTATATAGTGTAAAACAGAAGCACATAGGACAAAGAACACCATAAAACTTTTTAATAGTAAATATCAATCAAAATTTAAAATGTGCACTCAAGGTGAGTGTCTAAAGACGCTTATCTGAAGGTATTGTCCTGGGGTGTCAAGGATCTGTAGGCTCGGATGTTTCCCGCAGGCTGATGACTTAGGGTTCCTCGACTTCCGCTGTCGATGGTTATAGCCTATGTGTATCACAGGTGATGGTTTCTGATGACAGTTTTCTCCCGCGGTGTACCTCTGCGATGCGCTGGGTGTCCCTCACCCTCTGGTGCTAGCGTCCCACCTCGTTGCCTGGTGCCTGCTCCAGTCTGAGTCTGGTAGTGGGCGTCACAACGACCCTGCTGATCATCTCTCTGTGTAACCGTCTTTGCAAAGGTCACATTTCGCAGCACTGTAGCTTCTCACGCAGGCAAAATCAATCTAGTGACATCATCAGACACAGACTGGAGCTGGCACCAGGCGATGCGATGGGACAGAAACCATCTTCTGTGATACCCACAGGCTGGACAATCATCGGCAGCAGATGTCAAGGAACCCTGAGCCATCAGCCTTTGGGAAACATCTGAGCCTACAGCCTTGCCACCCCAGGACAATACTTTGAGATACGTATCTAATCAACAAGGTCTGCTCAGAAATGTACAGGTATGTGCACACTTAAGTGCCAATGCATTTGCACCATTCCCTTCTTATGATTGACATTATGGAGTCCTATTATGGAGAGTCCCAAAAATGTGGTAGTTGATCCCCACAACAAAGGAATGCCGTACATCTGAGCTAATTCGTCAATAAAGCATCCCAATAGTAGGCTGTCATTGAGGCCCCTTGGTGAAACAGAATCAAGTAAGAAGATCAATCAGGATCCTGCCCAAAGTAATAGGTTTGATCTGTTACCACCCCTTCTTGGCAATTTCACCTGGTCAATAATCATGTATAACAAACAGGGTAATTGGTGTCCTGCTGTCAGAAAACGTACAAACAATCGGTTGTTCACTTTTGTGATCCTTAAGTGCCTCTGGTATTGCTGAGCAATGTTGCGTTGGTAGTCTGTTCACAAAACGTACGCTGTCTTACCCACATAGTACAGCCCAAACGGACAGACAATGAGGTATACCATGAAATAACGTAAACAAGAAATATTTGTTTTAATGTTGAAAGTCAACCCTCTATGAGGATGTTAGAAAGTTTTACCAGTTATGTACCTGCACGTAAGCAACCAGTACACATATAGCATCCAGGTTTGAAATGCAAAAAAGATGACGTGGACTGTTCAACTGGGATTTCAGATTTAATCAAATGTTCTCAGAGGTTCTTTCCCCTCCAGTAACAAGAGTGGCTGGGCTTTAAGGGACTCTGGTAAGCTATTGCCAGAAGCCAAAATGTTCCCTTTCTCAATTATAGTCTTGTGAAAAAAGCTAGATGAGGTCGTAAACATACTTTGCCATGAAAACCGTTCTGGGTTACTGGTCCTCTTGGGGAGATGCTTATACTGAGGGTTCTCTCTCATATCCAAAATACGTTGCATGTTATGGTGTATTGCTCTGTGATCATAGCCACTTTCTAAAAAGCGATACCTCGTGGCTATAATTTTAGACTCAAATATCATCGCTAATAATGCGGTGTATTCTCAACATATGGGAGAAAGCGA
>NC_134496.1:31905496-32001942 GCF_040206685.1 Ascaphus truei
TCACAGTGTTTCCCAGAGCCCACGTCAGAAGCAGAAAATAGGTAATTGCCTAATTTCTGCCTTGGACCCGTTCCATTGATTTCGACTGCGGGAGTTCATGGAGACTAAGATTTTATCCCTGTGAACTCGCCTATTTTTTTTACCTATCTCAACCTCAAGAATGGAATGGAGGACAGATAAAGATGGACAGAAAGATGTCAAAGGGATGTTTAGGAGCACTGTACATCAGGGTGAAATAGCAGAGCTTCTGAAAAAATCTTCTGTTACCCTCAACTGAGAAGAAGACATTGTCCTAAAGCTTTATGTCGAATGTCACTAGAAGTTTTGATTTCTCCAAGCTCTTGCATTTTGTATTTTGAGTAACACTGCCATGATGTGTAATGGGTCGAAAATGTGTTATTATGGACTCCTTTTCTGGAAGACTTGTACTTAAATATGGATGTCTTTTAATAAAGGTGTGCAGTGAAATCCCACCTGTTGTGGTTGAGTGTGCGTCTTCATTTTCTACAAAGATGTCAACCCGGAGATACTTTTGTATTAATATTTTACAACCCAGCCCTTCATCATCTCCAAGGACCTTGCAGATGTGAAAGAAGAATGCTGACCACGTCCTTCCCCTTTAGCTCGCCTAGAAGAGGATCCAGGCTACATGTGCTCAGATGCATATCAGATGAATCCTGGGATATTTACAGTCTTTCATATTGTATACTCAGTTTCACTTACTTGATTTCTTTGATCTTCTGAACCACCCAGGGGAGATTTGGCTTGGAGCACATAAGCTTCCCGTCCTTTGTGATAAAGCTGAAAAAGTACAAAGTGATAAAAGATTAAATATATTAAGATTCAGGATGAGTGTACAGTACAATACCCTAAGAGATACAAAAAGGGTCTTTACATGAGGTCTATAGTGTTATGGGACGAGTTATATGGACTAGTTGTAGGAGCAGTTGTAAGAGCAGGTAGAAAAGTTATAGGGGGCAGCTATAGCAGCAGTTAGGGGTGGAATTATAGGGTGCGGTTATAGGAGAAGTTAGGGGAGGACTGATAGGGAGCGGTTATAGGAGTAGTTAGGGGAGGACTGATAGGGAGCGGTTATAGGAGTAGTTGTGTGAGGAGTTTTAGGGAGCAGTTGTAGGAGTGGTTAGGGAAGGCGTTTTAGGGAGCAGTTATAGGAGAAAATAGAGGAGGAGTTTTAGGAAGCAGGGGAGGCGTTTTAGGGAGCAGTTATTGGCATAGGTAGAGGAGGAGTTAGGGGAGGAGTGATAGAAAGCGGTTATAGGAGCAGTTATAGGAGTAGTTAGGGGTAGCAGTTAGGGGAGGAGTGATAGAAAGCGGTTATAGGAGCAGTTATAGGAGTAGTTAGGGGTAGCAGTTAGGGGAGGAGTGATAGAAAGCGGTTATAGGAGCAGTTATAGGAGCAGTTAGGGGAGGAGTGATAGAAAGCGGTTATAGGAGCAGTTAGGGGAGTGTTTCCTGTATTTTCCAATAGAAAAGAAACCATATTCAGTGATCCAGGGGCAAGATTCACTAAGCATCATTATCAGCCTATTTATTTAATGTAACTTTAACCTAAGTCCGAACCAGACTGATATACAGGCATACCCCGCTTTAAGGACACTCACTTTAAGTACACTCGCGAGTAAGTACATTTCGCTCAATAGGCAAACGGCAGCTCAAGCATGCGCTTGTCAGCACGTCCTGAACAGCAATACTGGCTCCCTACCTGTACCAAAGCTGTGCTCAAGCGGGGAGGCTATAGAGCCTGTTACACATGCGTTATTTACATCAGTTATGCACGTATATGACAATTGCAGTACAGTACGTGCATCAAAAGTGGGCAAAAAGGTAGTGCTTCACTTTAAGTACATTTTCACTTTACATACATGCTCCGGTCCCATTGTGTACGTTAATGCGGGGTATGCCTGTACAGTAGTACTTTTAGAAGAATATCATTGCTAGACTGCGGAAGTTATTTTTGCAAATAATTAGCTAAGTAAATTAGATGTTAACTCAGGGAAAAAAAACATCCGTTCCTCCTTTAGGTAACACCATTATATTTATTATTTGTAAATGGCGTATCTGGCCCTAAGTCTGACAGCCCTAGGGGGTACGAAATAGCGGTACTTTTTTCTCTATCATGAGAACCCGCGTGGTATTACAGTAAGAAAGACCTTCCATTATTCTGCTTCATTTTAATTATTCAGCTTCTGCTTTTCGAAGTTCTATTATCCCTATTATTATTAGTAGTAGTATTATTACTATGACTATAATTATTATCTTTTATTTGTATGTCGCCAACATATGCCACAGCCCCGTTTATTATTGGATGGAGGACATTGCATAACATTGCATGACAAAAGAGTACATGTATGCCAAGACAACCTGAGACTACAGAAAGGACCTCCCTGACCCGAAGAGCTAACAATTCAGAAAGCTGCACTGGTTTATGCCAGTACTCACATCACGGCTTCCACACAAGGAAGATCCAGCTTCTGTATTATGAAGTCGGTAATCGCAACCTTGGTCTTTGCTGAAGAAACCCTGGTGCAGCAACTGGAAAATTTCCCACTATCTGTGGCCATGTGGGGAAAGAAAAAGCAGAAGAAAGGAGACAATGAAGCAAATTAACCTACAAACATTATTCGGACAATGCCATGTAGTGGGTTCAAATAGGTTTTTTTTGTACAACTTTTGAGTGTAATTAGCTTTCTTACGATTATTTAATCACCCTTGAAGGTGCAATCCTATGTAGCCGGCAAAAAAACCCCATCCTTTAGTAAATAATTTTGCAGCCTAATCACTTTCCTTATACTGATCTAACAGTGCTAAAATCAAAGATGTGTCTGCTTTCATTTCTAGGAAATTAATTACAAGTTGAATTTCTTAGGAGCCTCTGAATGGGGGGAAGGTTTGTCAGTCAATTGTTTTCATTACCTTCAGCCCACCCTGTCCTTATCAGAGAACCAGTAAAGATAAGGCAACATGGATTGAGGGGGCTTTGTCTGTGCAAACTCTTGCTGAACACACAGTGACATGTCTCAGCTCACCGTGTTTACAAAGTGACTCTAAATATTATTTACAAATAGGTGACAGATTTAGGTGACAGATTTAGGTTAAAAAGGCATAAACACCCCCTCCCCCACCACCCAGATGTGACCCCTTAAACATGTCACTGCCATTAGCACACTTTGGTCCTAGGAGGGACTGACCCTTTAAACAAGTCACTGCAATTAGTATACTTTGACCATAGGAGGGCATCATGGGTTTTCTAAATTAATGTTTAACAGATAACTAATCTGTTTGACTAAAGACTACATCAATATTACTGTACAAACAAAGACCAAAACAAACAACTTGCCTATGGCTTTGAGGACTGGCAAACAGTCTTATCGTCAAAAGATTTCTTATACATTTATTTAACATGAAAATGTAAAAGCTCTTACAAATGATTTAAAAATATTGACTTGTTTTTTTAAAAAGTGTAAATTAGCTCAATTTAACCTATTAAACATATCACGGTTCTCCTAAGAGGAACATCAACTGACACATTAAATAATTGAAGTGCTGTAATCTGAGGTTGGCAAATAAGTGGTTATTATGGTAAATAGCTACGTTAATGACTTTTTTTACCGTAGTCACTCAAAATGTACAACTCAAGATTCCTCTTTTATGAATGAATAATAATGTTGAATACATGGATGGTATGAATTAATTATGCACATATAACATGTATATTCCTAGTTACGATCACTGTACTGCACATCAGTTCCTTCTGGAAATGTTGACACTCACAACACTTAACACTTAATATAATGTTTAATATCACATCGATATATGTTATAAAGGTATTTGAATTTATATTAACATAGCAGACTAGCACGAGTACAAAATTAGGTTATGTTAAGCTTCCTGATTTACTCAGGGGTGCAAGAAAAAAATATATATATACAGCTCAACCCCCTTATAACGCTGTGCTTGGGGTCAAAAAAATCACATCGCGCTATAAGCGGATCGCGTTAGAAATAATGTACAATTGTATGCATTGTACAATAAAGTATATAAGATACCAATAATCGTGTTGTAAAGTATTCATAAATACAAAAATTGGGAGCTACGCTTGCATGGCGTTATAAGCGGATTTGTGTTGTAACGGACCGCGTTATAATGGGGTTGAGCTGTATATATAAAACAGTATAGCACGTACATTCTCTTAAAATTTTCAAACAAAGACCTATCGTGTGAGAAGTTTTCATACACACAATGAACATTTTAAGAAAGTTTGTGCTACGTTTTACCATTAACATGTTGACTCACTGTGAAAATGTAACTGATCTTAGTACAAGAGTTACAGTATGGGGGCATATTAAGGGAGTTGCCAATTTTGAGAAAAGGTGTATAACAGTTATACCTAAACAAGACAAGAATTTTAACAAAATACCTGGATACAAACTGTGTTGTAAGAGTTAGGATGGGTGAAATAATGGGGTGTCTGCCTAGAGCAGGGGAGACCAACTCCAGTCCTCAAGGGCCACCAACAGGTCCGGTTTAAAGGAAATCCCTGCTTCAGCATAGGTGGTTCAATCAGTGGCTCAGCCATTATGAATGAGCCACCTGTGCTGAAGCAGGGATATCCAGAAACCCTGACCTGTTTGTGGCCCATGAGGACTGGCATTGGCCACCCCTTACCTAGGGAATCCCACAGAGTAGACCACCACTGTATGTCATTATGAATGATATCACTAGAGAATTGCAGTAGAAATCAATGGCATTGTTGGTTATATAGTGTAGAGAGGTGACATGGGATATATCTGTACACACAATGCTCTAGTGTCCTGTCTCTTGATCTTCACTTACCACAAGTTACTGTAACAATTGCAGAGGCAACGAGGAGAGCCACACACAACATGGTCTTCACCGAGCACATGGTTCTGAGTTCCTCTTTGTCTGTGTGGTGGACGTCTTCTTCTTCAGCTGTGCAGATGTGCAATGGGAAACCCAGATGGAAGGTTCGCCTTATGAAGATCTAGAAAAGAGGAACTCGATGTGCCTGGAGGGAAATGATCAATTTCCGCCGTGTCATGTTCACGCCTCAGAACATCTGCATTTCCAGGTGGTGAAAAAAAGTAATTTCAATGACTTTGCAAGCTTTGTTCATTCAGCAGATAAGCACAAGTAACAATTACTTGGATGCTTAGTTCATAAGAAAGAATCGTTAAGAAGTCATCATTAAAAGTGATGATAACTGGTACCCATATACTGTAAGCAAAACAACCCAGGGTATAAATGTTATAAATAACAATATTTAAGCATGTGCAGGTCTAGGTGTAAGTATGTTTGGACACATCTGTGCATGTCATTATATCAGCGTATCTCTGTTTAAATATTTGGGTGTTTTTATTATTATTTATTTGTGCAAGAAACAAATTGTACCGGATTTATCAAAGTAAAAAAAAATCCTATTGATTTCAGTGGGATTCTTTTAATCAGATTTGATTTTGTGGTGAGGTTTTTTTGCATAAGTTTTGCAGCTCAGGAGACTTAGATAAATAGACATCTATCCGGCCGCTCCGCCGTCTCTTACCGTGCATCCCACAACTGGAACAGTCTACCGGAGACTCTCACCGCTGCCACCAGTCTAAGTTCTTTTAAAAGTAAAGCTGTCTCACATTTTAATCTGGTCTGTAACTGTTATACTGTACATGCCTACTGTATAATATATCATATTTAACTGTGCATGCAATGTTTTGTGTATAATGCACTGTATAACCCTTTTCACTTAATGTAACTATGTATTTGTAACCATGTATCACCTGGAGGGGTTCTACCTCTGCTTTGGAAATGAGGTTATAATGTTTAAAACTTGAAACCTTCCTTGTTAAAAGGGCAGTCCCTCCAAGGACTAAAGTGCACTAATAGCAGCAACACATTTATGGGATCTTTTCCTCCCAAGACCAAAGTGTGCTAATGGCAGTGACATGTTTAAGGGGTCAGTCCCATATAGGACCAAAATGTGCTAATCGCAGTGACATGTTTAAGGGAACACATCTGAGTGATTGATGCCTTTTTTCTAAAGTATTTTTAAATCCTTTTTTATAGTTAGTTTGTAAACACGATGAGACTTGCGAGGGGTTTTGATTTCCTCTGGCTGCTCCCTTTTGTCTGACGTCCCTGTGTGTTAAACCCCCTGTGTGGGAGGATTTCCCATTAGGCCGGATAACCCCAGGCCTAGGGCAGCAACATTTTCAATCCCTGTGCACAGTGGCCGCTCTCTCGAGCCTGATGGGAAGTTCTTTACCTGCTTCCGCCTCCGCCTTCCTGCTGCCTCTGCTTTACTTCTGCGGTGTCACATGGCATCCCATTGCCATGGCAACGCGACGTCATATCGTCAAACGACGTCGCGTTGGTGACGCTGTGATTCCGAAGAAGACGGAGGAGGCGGCACCAGGTAAGTGCCTAGGGGCGGCGGATCTGGAAATATGCTGCTGGTTCAACAAGAGTTTACACAAGGAAAGCAAAGCCTGCCAGCATTCACACTGTCATCATATCTTACATTTTGTATTGTATTGTATGTGAGAAGATGAGAAAGTCAAACCGCGCTCTTGCTTCCTAACAGGATCTCGTAGTGGATCAACTCTACCCTCTTGCAGCTGATGTGATGTGAAGGCACCCCTCCTCCACAGGTCCCGTCGCAGGATGGCTCCAAACGCGGGCAACAGCAGGGAATAAAACACAAAAGCGCACCGAGGGTCAAGATTTAATTAAAACATGTTAGTAGTAGTAACAATAAAAACTTACATATAAGGGTAAGTACATCCAGTAGAAAGGTGCAGAGTTGACAGTCCTGGTGGTGTCCTGGGCATAAAGAAATGGTGCAGAGGCTTACTAGGTAGACCCGCGCGCTGGGGCTGCCTGGCTCGGCACCATGTTGTTCTTACTTCCGGGTTGCGGCTTCTCGCAGGACCCGTGAATAGTAGCCCGCCTCAAACGCTGGTTCCCCAGAGAAACTCACTCCGGCGTGCCGAAGAGTCTCTGGTTGTTGATGGGAAAGCTGGGGCTAGGTACACCAGTGGGCTGACTTCTAGCTGCACCGTAGGGCTTTCGCAACGCGTTTCACACAGTGTTGTGCTTCATCAGGCTTTATTTTGGACACCTACGTGGGGGCCTTTTAAACAGTAATACTGGATTCCCAATAGGGTAGTGAATTGGCCAATGGGAGTACATGCATAATAAATGCAATGTACTGACGAGGCTTAAAAAGGTATTATAAATGAATGTATTGTATGTCTTTATTTATATAGCGCCATTAATGTACATAGCGCATTTCCTCATATTCGTTGTAACTAGGCACCTTGTGTCTACAATACTGTATAGATACACACCTATTTCTATAATTCTGCCATATAGTACCTGATGAGGAACCCTCAAAGGTTTGAAAGCTTGCAACATATCAACTGTGTTGGTTCAATAAAATTAATCATTCCCCTTACTCCTTCACCATCCTTAACTACATGGAAAAAAGGATGAACACAGTTACCCACCCTTCTTTCTGTCACTATGGGTCAGAATGTCATCACTCTGCATTTCCAAACTGTTACCAGACTTGGGAAATACCTACAGTGATCCTTCTCTAAACTGAGTTATACAATATATATAGTGCACAGTAAACTAAAGACCTTTCTGAGCCGTGATTCAAAGGACAGTGGTTTCAGGAATCAAGCATGAGACATATTTGATATGTTTCTTGCACAAGCATCCAGCTGCCCACAACAATAGCGCACACTGTGGATTAGGAAGTAGCTGACCATGTTGCAAGATACTGCACAGTAAAGGAAGCCGGATCATGTGCTTCTGCCCTGCGGTCGGATGGGGACTTCTTTTAAATAAACTGTTTTCTTGGAAAGAGCTCACAAATAGGAGAAGGGGAAAGTTGAGATGAGATGATTGTACTGTATTCAGCATTTAGAAAATGACACGTTGACTAACATGGGGCTACAGTTCCTACGATGTTCCCCTGGGTTGTCCAAATTATAGACAAATGGATCAACGTAAAGCAAGTTTAAGGAGATGTTTGTCATGTTTCACTGCTCTATTTTCTGCTTGTGTTTTCATAAAATGGGAGTTTCAGTACAGTAATTCCCCGATCGGCACTATCACAGTTTAATAATGTAACCCCCTTTGTGTCAATTTTTGGCCCAAACTGTTTTGATACATCACCTCCTATTTTTATTACTGCTGTTGGTCAATTTATCAAATTGGTCCTGGGCTCGACAAATGAACTCGCCCGTACGCGACGGGCGAGTGCATGTTGGCCGCTGTCGACTGCTTACCTGCGGCGGGGTCCAGTGGTGTCTGGCGGCGAGATGCGACAATCTCCATCCTTGCCGGCAAATTGTACTCTTTCCCCTGCAGGTCCTGAAAAAATGGCCGCGCAGCGGCTAATGACGCCGTATTGCCATAGCAATGAGACGCTACGTGATGTCACGTGGGGCCACGTAGAGTGACGTCGTGACATCCCGGCGTCCCGTTGCCATTTGCCATGGTGTCATTTGACGCGGCACGGACATTTTTTCAGGACCTGCAGGGGAAAGAGTACAATTTTCAGGGGAGAAGATGGAGATCGCTGCACCACGCCGCCGGACCCCGCCGCAGGATCCCACCGTAGGTAAGAGTCATGAGGGGGGTGTGTTTTTTTGGGGGACGAGTTACTTTTCGAGGGGAGTGGGTTTTTCCCCTAGTTTGTCAAGCCCTGAATGGGTCTATATATCAATGTAAAGAAAAGTGTGATTAGACGCGCTGCTCCGTTTATTGTAGCAAAGCTGCATCAGACGTCCCAACCATTTCTTACATCTGATGTTTAGGCTTACACCACTTCAGATGTGGAGGATTTGGGGGGAAAATAAAAAGGAGAAAAGAATGGTCCAAATAGACCCCGAATGTGATAAATCTCATTATAATCTGTGTAGGGGTTGGGACTCCCCGGAACTCCTCCTACTGACACTACCCATGGAGCAAGCAGGGGCAGACGGGATAATATTTAAGCAAAATACTTTCATATATAGGAGCAGAAAAATTGTCTTGATACGAAGACCCCAAAGATGGAGCAAGAAAATTGCAGAAAATAGCATCCGATTTAACTAGCAGAATCTCCCTCACAAAGCTTTCACTGGGATTATTCTGCGGTGCTATTAGTTCTGCAGGTGGGAGACTTTGATAAATACTCTTCTATGCGTCAAGAGACGCAGGTGCCCTTTCTGCTGTAGAATGGGTGCTTTAGTATACAGTACTGTATATTCAGTGTGCTGTGAGGTCATCTTCTCTAGAGGAGATCTCAATCCTGTTTATTTGAACGTAGCTTTTGGAACGAGGCTGTATTGAGTAGGGGTTGTAGAGAGGCATTTTCTTTATGTTCCTCTAAATATAAATTAATGATGATATTTTTTCCCATGTTTTGCTCCTTGTGTGACGTCTTGCAATGTTAGTGTCAGTAGGAGGAGTTATATGGCACTCAGATTATAATGAGATGGATCAGATTCTGCATCTGGGCTCATCTTTTTCACCCAAGCCTGACTTCATGTCAACTCCTCTAACTAAACATTAGCATGAACTATGAGACACTTCATTCATCTTTTCAGCTCTGGAGGTCTGGCAGCACCAGAGAGCCACCGGACCTCCGGCATTTACCGTCATGCAAATCACATCACCGCCATAGTCAGACGGTTGACGGACGTGGACAGGGGAGCCGCTGCCGTTTCAATAGATCACAAGAAAAAGCCCCTAGAAAAAGTGCATTTCCCCACGCTGGCACCCAGCCTTTTACCAGCGTTGATTGGGCATAGGCCAGCCCTAAAGCCGGTGCCTCCAGCCTGCCGAGCTGTTCTAGGGGCTCCAGCTGACAGGCGGACCCTAAAGTCCTCGCCCGTTTTCTGTCTCCTGAGCTTGGCTGGCGCGGCAGCTCCGCTGTGACGAGGAGACAAACTGCTCCTGTGTGATACAAATCATGTTTATATAACATTCCAACAGTTTAATACAATAGAAAAACATTGGGGATGGGTGGGTGGGAATTCCGTTAGCTCCGCATTTTCCCCCTAGGGACACTCTCTTTATATCCTCTCAGCCCTCTCCCCCTACACGGGAGGGGACAAGCAGCCTTCCCCACTCCATGGGGGAAGGGGGGTTAGCCGACCCCCCAGCTCACGCCAATCAAGACTTCACAGCCCTTAAGGAGCCTACGACCCCATTCTGGGGCCTCTGTCTCATCATTTCCCCCTCTATTTTGAAAAAAAATTCTTACACAGTATTTAGGTCTCCGGAGCTGAACCGCATTCATTTCAGCTCCGGGGACCCCCTGTTTCCAGAGATATATACATCCGTAGGGGGTGCCGGTAGCCTTGGCTAGCAGGGTTCATGTAATGGCGGCGTTTTACTGCTCCCTTGTCCTGCGGGCCAATAGGAAGCCGTGACATTACCCGGTTCGGCTTCCTATTGGCCCATGTGAAGCAGGAGCTTTAAACTTTGCTGAGATACCGGCACCCCATACGAAGCAGGGGGTTCCTGGAGCTGAAATTATTGGGGTTCTGCTATGGAGACCCCCTGCTTCAATATTGTGTAAAAAAAATAAACAAAAATTAATGTAACGGGTATTTCCCCACCCAATCGCAGATATAGTGTGGGTGCGGAGAACATACGGTGTTACCAGGTGTGGTGCTTTACCTGTTAGGCTCACAGGAGGGCTGAGCTTCCGCCACGGGGAACCTGGGGTAATTATAGTATGAGTAACCCTGTACTCGGTGCAGCGCCTCCACCTGCAATGGTTCCTAGCAGAGCAGGAATTGTTCCTCGCAGGACACATACAAATACTTACACACCATAGAAATGTGCAAAACAGAAAGTGAATCCCTGCGCTTCTCCCATAGGGATAGCAATCAATGGGGAATATATATATATATATGTATGGTGTAAATACCTATAAGAAAAAAGGAGACTTTTGGTATACATCCTTTGATCAAATAATGCCAAGCCTGCTAACCACGTCAAGGTAAGTCTCTTTAGCAGGTCCCTACGCTAAATGCATACTAGTGTTATGTGAAATAAGCCCAGAAGGGGTTAAAATATCAAAGCATATGCTTGTATAACCTAGTGCAATTAAAAACTGGTATATACCAGTACAGATACTCACATGTAAGTGAAGTGGAATAAGGGGACCTTGCTAGGAGATTATATACCTAGAAGAGGAGGGGCTGGCCTGCCACAAACTGCTCAATAAGCAGTTGCAGGTGATTGGCTAAATATATTCAATTACACCATAGTAGTGTTGCCCTCTAGGAGCGTGCTGCAAAGGATTAAAATCGACCCAACAAATAATGTAAAACAAATATAATCACTGCGCTTCTCCCTGTAAAGAGCATGCAGCTAGTGAAGGAAATGGCCATACAAATGTGCAAAACAGAAAGTGAATCCCTGCGCTTCTCCCATAGGGATAGCAATCAATGGGGAATATATATATATATATGTATGGTGTAAATACCTATAAGAAAAAAGGAGACTTTTGGTATACATCCTTTGATCAAATAATGCCAAGCCTGCTAACCACGTCAAGGTAAGTCTCTTTAGCAGGTCCCTACGCTAAATGCATACTAGTGTTATGTGAAATAAGCCCAGAAGGGGTTAAAATATCAAAGCATATGCTTGTATAACCTAGTGCAATTAAAAACTGGTATATACCAGTACAGATACTACCATGTAAGTGAAGTGGAATAAGGGGACCTTGCTAGGAGATTATATACCTAGAAGAGGAGGGGCTGGCCTGCCACAAACTGCTCAATAAGCAGTTGCAGGTGATTGGCTAAATATATTCAATTACACCATAGTAGTGTTGCCCTCTAGGAGCGTGCTGCAAAGGATTAAAATCGACCCAACAAATAATGTAAAACAAATATAATCACTGCGCTTCTCCCTGTAAAGAGCATGCAGCTAGTGAAGGAAATGGCCATACAAATGTGCAAAACAGAAAGTGAATCCCTGCGCTTCTCCCATAGGGATAGCAATCAATGGGGAATATATATATATATATATATGTATGGTGTAAATACCTATAAGAAAAAAGGAGACTTTTGGTATACATCCTTTGATCAAATAATGCCAAGCCTGCTAACCACGTCAAGGTAAGTCTCTTTAGCAGGTCCCTACGCTAAATGCATACTAGTGTTATGTGAAATAAGCCCAGAAGGGGTTAAAATATCAAAGCATATGCTTGTATAACCTAGTGCAATTAAAAACTGGTATATACCAGTACAGATACTACCATGTAAGTGAAGTGGAATAAGGGGACCTTGCTAGGAGATTATATACCTAGAAGAGGAGGGGCTGGCCTGCCACAAACTGCTCAATAAGCAGTTGCAGGTGATTGGCTAAATATATTCAATTACACCATAGTAGTGTTGCCCTCTAGGAGCGTGCTGCAAAGGATTAAAATCGACCCAACAAATAATGTAAAACAAATATAATCACTGCGCTTCTCCCTGTAAAGAGCATGCAGCTAGTGAAGGAAATGGCCATACAAATGTGCAAAACAGAAAGTGAATCCCTGCGCTTCTCCCATAGGGATAGCAATCAATGGGGAATATATATATATATATGTATGGTGTAAATACCTATAAGAAAAAAGGAGACTTTTGGTATACATCCTTTGATCAAATAATGCCAAGCCTGCTAACCACGTCAAGGTAAGTCTCTTTAGCAGGTCCCTACGCTAAATGCATACTAGTGTTATGTGAAATAAGCCCAGAAGGGGTTAAAATATCAAAGCATATGCTTGTATAACCTAGTGCAATTAAAAACTGGTATATACCAGTACAGATACTCACATGTAAGTGAAGTGGAATAAGGGGACCTTGCTAGGAGATTATATACCTAGAAGAGGAGGGGCTGGCCTGCCACAAACTGCTCAATAAGCAGTTGCACCATAGGTATGATAACTAACACCTTTACTTGGAAACATAACACACCATTAACATGCACAGAATGACGGGTGTCCCTCTCTGGAGGAGACACTAACTAATGCGCCTCACAGGACGCTTCCCCAACACCAGGTGATCCCACCCCGTGTCCATAGGATCCCCACCCAATGTCCCGCACTCTTGCAGAGAAAGGATATGGGTGACTGCGCAGTCACTATTAAGCTAATGGGCCCGTTGGTGCACTTGTGGCTTTAAAGTACCTGCCCGAGCACTCCAGTGCTCGGATCAGCAACGGCTTCGCAAAGGATCTGTCGCTCGGTGATTCCGTTTGATCCCAACCTGGTTCCTTGCACGCGGACCCCAGGGGCGATCCCACCCTGGAGATAGTCTCTGTGGGCCCCGTCTTGAGCCCGAACCTCTTCACGGGAAACGCAGCGTCCGCTGTGTCCCTATCTAACTCTAGCGCTACTGTGACAGGATCCCTAACCTAGGGCCTGTCCCTGTAGCACCACAAACTGGGGAGTGAGGATCTCTCTGGGACCTAAGGGGTTAATGGTCTATCCCGTCCCCCTAGCTCTTCCCGGTCCTGACTCTAACTACCTAGTACCTAGTACTTGCAGTAACGCACTGCCACCTACTTGGTACGTACAGCAAACGTGCTGCACAAACACTTTTTTTCCTGCTTGTCAGACCTCACAGCACTGACAGCCGTGACTCTGACAAGACAGCACACACACACTAAGGGCAGAGTCCCTAACTGGGGCCGTCCCTTATCAATTACCCACTTGCCTGGTGGGGAGTTGGGGCTTACCTGGGATATGGGGGACCTTACGCGGTGCAGGAGCTTCACTTGCTCCCTACACCCTTCCTTCCCCTTCTGCTCCCCAGCTCCAACTAACGTAAGTGACAGGGTCCCTAACCTGAGGGCTGTCCCTGGCAACACTCACTTTACTGGGTGAGTCAGGGCTATCTCGGGCCTTGGGGGTTGCTGGCCTAGTACAGGGAGTCACTGACTCCTGTACCCTACCTCCTTCCCTTGGCTGCTCCTGGCTCTGACTGACTAGCGTGGGCTCAGTGCGCGAAATGTATCCACTTGCCTGCATGGAGATCCTAAGCCCTGTTGGCTCCCTGGCATCACGTGGGGCATACAGAGGCTCATGGGACTCGAAGTCCCTGCTCAGAGCCTTCCCTGGTAGGCTAGGGTTTCACGGGCTCCTATCTGCGCATGCGCGAGCTATCTGTGGGCCTCCCGGCGCTCCTAGCCCCTGCGCATGCGCAACGCACCTCACAATGGCGGCGCCCTGCTCCGCGAGCCGCCGGGACCCTAGCGATGTGACCGCGGCCCTAGCAATGGCCCGATTGCGTCCCCGGCAACCGGCCGCATACAGTAAGAGACGCGCTGCTCCCTGCGCCGGCCCCCACCCTTGGAAGCAGCCGTCGGGTCCGTCGCTGGCTCCGGCGGCACCCGCGACCGAGCTGCTCCAAAGGAGGGGGGTCTCTGGGAGCTGCTGGAGACCAGGGCTACATTAAAAAGCGCCTTTATTGCTCTTGTAGGAAGGTTGTTACATATGTATCCGTTTTGTAAGGAAATGTACATATAATTTGCTGATGAGTTCCCGCATTTCGCAAAGATAGAAAATCCCGAACTATCTGTCTGCCTTCTTCATGTCCACAAGACCAGCGGTGCGCAGACTTGGGGGAGGCGCGGCTCACTTATCCGGCTTCCGTGTCCACTCATCTCCATGACAACGTGACGTCACATGACCCCGAGCCGTCATTTAACGCTGCAGGGGGGGCGCGACAAAGGGAGTGCAGGAAGTTTATGCACCCCTGCACTAGACAATTCAAAAGTGTTTTGCAACAGTATTAGTGATTTTTTCCCCCTTAAATTCAGCAAAAAATTGATATTGAGTAAAACATTTTTATCTCACAGATTTATGGCCAAAATATTGCCAATTTTCGTGAAAATTTGGCAAAAATGGCAGTATATAAAGGGTCATGTGACGTGCACATCAACTTTTAATGCTCAGCAAATTTTGGGGGGCTAACATCACCATTTTATGAATGTTTTGCATGAAGAAAAATGGTAACTGTTGCCTAATGTGGGAACGTTTGCAATAGGTTTCACACATTACTAAGGTCCAAAAAATTAAAGTGTTCATTTGCATGTCCCTGCCCAGAAATATTATCTGCAAAATGAGTGGGTTCACTAATTCGGAACTTCATTGTCCCAGGCTTGGCTGTACACGCTGTGTAATGCAGCAGGCTGAAGCTCTAGGGCAGTGGTTTTCCAAACATTTTTGATTACGAAACCCTATAATTATATAGTGAACTTCTACAGAACCCCCAACCCTCTCCCTCTCATAACGCGTCTGAGATCAGATGCATTGTAAGGAACCCCAACCTTCTCTAATAGTGTGTCTGAGATCAGATAAATTGTAAGGAACCCCAACCCTGTCTAAAAGCGTTTCTGAGATCAGATACATTGTAAGGAACCCCAACCCTCTCTAATAGCACGTCTGAGATCAGATGCATTGCAAATTCTTCTATATTTGGTACAATTTTCAAGTGACCTGAAAATTGCAGGGAACCCTTTAGGGTAGTTCTGGGAACAGAAAGGTTCCTTGAAACCCCTGTAGAAAAACACCTCTATGGAATCCATGTACTGTAAATGGGCCATCAGTTGTGTTAAGGAATAGCACTGCTTAGAAAATAGGGACCAATGTAAAGTATTTGTAATGCAGAATTGAGACTGTCAAAATTTTGCCTTCCTATTCATGAAATCCGCTTCCAGGAGGATGCTTTAGAAACCTTCATGTGAGTTTAATGACTCAACACAAGTCTGCTGACATCCACAAGTTAATGGTAAAAGCCGTATACTGTACACTCTCACAGTCATGCTAATATGACAGATTAAAAACAGTTCATTGACTGAAAGATAATTCCTCATCTTGGGTTGTGAATGGTTGGCGAGAAAAACCACATTCCATGAAAGGGAAGTTCCATTGTGGTGACAAAACTATTCAAGCAACTTGAAAATGGAATCGAAAGTTCAGTAATGTGATTTTTGACAATTTAAAAAAAAAAGTTTTACAGGAACGCTGAAATTCTGCGGACACGTCAATTTATCAAATCTATTTATGTGTTTCTAGGACTTGCACTGTACCAGGGGTGGCCAACACCAGTCTTGAAGGGCCACCAGCGGGTCAGGTTTTAAGGATATTTCTGTTTCAGAACAGGTGGCTCAATCAGTGGCTCAGCCCTTTGAGCCACCTGTGCTGAAGCAGGGATAGCCTTAAAACAGGACCTGTTGGTGGCCCTTGAGGGCTGGAGTTGGTCACTCCTGGACTATACTGTGACTACATCATTGTTAAATCGTATGAAATATCTGTGAATTCATTAGCTCCATTTATCAGTCCTTGATGCAAAAAATCGCATTGGATTTATTCTATCAGAGAGAAAAAATCCCAATAAATGGACAATTCCACGTAGCCAGTTAAAAACCAAACTGTTGTAAATATACTAATGTAAAGATATGTACATCTAAACCTCATGTGATAGAAGCAAAGATTTGTCTTTTGTTTATCTGGAACTTATTTGCCAATTGCATTTCTTCTGGGCCTCTGACTGGGGATGTGTTTATCAATTAAGTGTTTTATTTATCCCTAACCAATCCTGTTTCTATCAGAGGGCCAATACAGATAGGGGCAGGGGACGAGGGGAGCTTTGCCTGAGCAAACTCTTGTTGCGCACAATGTCATCAGATAAAAGGAGCCATCAGAGGAAATTAAACCCTTCCCAAGTCTCAACTCACTGTGTGTGCAAACTAATTTATAGGTGTACAATGTGTGTAAACAAGGCATCAGTGTGATCCATGAAACATGTCACTGTAATTAGTACACTTTGGTCTTAGGAGGGACTGACCCCTTAAAAGTGGTGGGATTTAAGAATGAGCAAAGTTGTGAAGAACCTTGGATATGAGAAGAGGAGTGAGTACAGGCATACCCCACATTAACGTACGCAATGGGACCGGAGCATGTATGTAAAATGAAAATGTACTTAAAGTGAAGCACTACCTTTTTCCCACTTATCGATGCATGTACTGTACTGCAATCGTCATATACGTGCATAACTGATGTAAACAACGCATTTGTAACAGACTCTATAGTCTCCCCGCTTGCGCACAGCTTCGGTAGAGGTAGGGAGCCGGTATTGCTGTTCAGGACGTGCTGAAAGGCGCATGCGCGAGCTGCCGTTTGCCTACTGGGCGATATGTCCTTACTCGCGAGTGTACTTAAAGTGAGTGTCCTTAAACCGGGGTATGCCTGTATAGGAGATAGTTACTGCATCTCTCAGGTTGCAGTAGACATGATTACAATGGAGAACAAATTCCTCCTCTGTTCTCGATCTAAGGGGCTTGAATTATTTGTGTAGCCAAAAAGTTCTGTGGCACCTCAGTTGAGGTTGAAGTCAGTGGGCAACAATACCTTTTTTCTACCCAAAGAATAAATAATCCTTTCAATAACCATGCTCATCACTTCAGATGTATCAGTAATACTAGTCAGCACTAGAGATGGGCGAATTTATTTGGCAAATTTGGATCCGCAGCGGATCAACCAGTTCCTTTGGTCAGCGGATTTGAGCGGATCAATCTCAAAAAGGGCGATTTGCATTTTGCGGATTTTTTATTATTATTACCAATACACTATGGACGGTTTAGTAGTATCCAATCGATGGATTCAACAATCCGTTGGTGAATTTTTAAGAATCCGCCAACGGATCGCTGGATCCACAGATTGGATTCTACAAATCTGTCCACGGGTTGTATCCAATAGCGGTTTTTGATTAATCTGCGTGGATTGAAACCGGCCAAATCCGTTTGCGGATTTTACACCGCGGAACAGATTTTGAGGGTAACATCAGCGAATATCCGGGAAAAGGACTTGCGCGAATTCGTCCATCTGTAGTCAGCACTATCCGTGAACAAGGCTGATTTACACATATGTCACTTGGGAAAACAGATAATGACACAGAGTTTCCATATCCCCAAGAACATGTCATCACTTTTACTGCAAGTAAAAGTCTGATCTTCAGAAAGATTAAGCAACTTTGACTTTCAGTAAAAACAAAACATGTTATAAATTATAATGGGGCAGACCTAATTCAAGTGTGTATATGGGGGGGCTGTATTAAGAAAGTGCACATACAGCAGAAGTTTGTTTTGACGCATTGCTCAATTTTCTGCTCTCGGTTGCACCAAATGTATCAAAATGTTTCTTACATTGGACTCAAACTGGGTGACAGAAACGTTTACGC
Organism: Ascaphus truei; assembly: GCF_040206685.1. NCBI lineage: Eukaryota > Metazoa > Chordata > Amphibia > Anura > Ascaphidae > Ascaphus > Ascaphus truei. The sequence continues at coordinate 31,923,769 of NC_134496.1, forward strand.
CACCTGAGACCCGGAGGATTTAATAAAATGCAAATACAAGATAGAAAAGTGACTCAGGGATGTAGGCTTTGTTACATTACATTACTACCTGTGCCTCATGCAACTCCTCCCCAACTCCTCCTATTATCACTCCCCAAATCCAAGAGGGCACACACAGCACAAAGCTTATAGCAAAGACCCTGATACATTTACAGAAAGACGCAAAACAAAGATGACGCCATTTGTGTCAATATTGCTTCAAAATGGCCTTGATATATCACCCTCCCCCCCTTATATATCAAGGCAATTTTGTAGCGAAATTGGGCCCTTTTAACCTCGCCCTTTTGTACCAAACCATTTTGCTCCAATTTTGCCTTATCTGCCCCAGCTTGCACCTTGGGGAGCATCAGTAGGAGGAGTTGGGGGGAGTCACATGGTGCAAATATTTGAATGAGATGGGTCACATTCTGCATCTCTGTACGTGATTCTTTCTGACCCCCCCCCCCAAAAAAAAAATCCTCCACCACAGAACGGGTGTAAATCTCACATTCTGCCTCAGATATAACAGACTGTTCTAAAGCCACAGCTTTGCTCCAAAAACCAGAGCAGTGCGTCTATACACACGTTTATCTACGTTAATACACAGACCCCAAAATATTTCCTTATTCCCTCTAGATCAGGGGTGAGCAACTCCAATCCTCAAGGGCCACCAAGAGGTCCGGTTTCCTGGTTATCCCTGCTTCAGCACAGGTGGCTCAATGAGTGGCTCAGTCAGCCACTCCTTGAGCCACCTGTGCTGAAGCAAGGATATCCTTAAAACCTAACTGTTGGGGGGTCTTGAGGACAGGAGTTGAGCACCACTGGGCTAGAGGTTGAGTAAACCCTAGAATGAGAACCCCCCACCCCCCTCCCCCTCATTCAAAGGCCCAGATGAAAAGAAAACTCAACTTCCATTTGAATAAAACACAGCTAAACGTTGTTTTCATTACAGAACATATGGGGTAAAGGCAGCACTCAGTTGGGGCAAGATATGACTAGTAAAATGCTCTAGTGGTGCACGGGAATAATGAAGGGATCCTAACCCTCCTACACAATAATCTAGAAAGGGGGTGGGGGGGGGGGGGGGAGACTCTCAGCACTCAAAATAGATGACAGTACAACAATAGGTTTATGCCAAAGAATAAAGTAATGTATTGTATAACAAAAAAATATGCCTTACAGCTTGTACATTGCAAAAACAATAGACACTGTCTATATACAAAAATACACAATTGTTAGTAGTGAGAGTGATGGAGTGGGGTAGGGAAGGGAACACACAAGTTCGGGGAGGGACGGGGGGGAAGGTGGTTGAGGAAAGGACAAAGGACACACTGGGTGTTATAAGACAACAGAAAGCTTGAGTAATCTGTAGGGATGAGGGGGGGGTAACGTTTTGGGGCGGGATGCCCCTTCTTCAGGCCCCTGGTACATCCCTATACCCCACCAACTACTGATCCCTCTGTTGGAATAAAAATACGGTTTGGGTGGTGTAAGACAGTAATCAATGAGAAGTCAGCAATGAACTGAACCAAGAACAAATTTGTATCAATTAAATAATCTTTACTGACTCCTAATGTGTGCTTTTCATTACATTTGTTCAAAGAATATTTTGAATATATTGGTATTGTTAAGTTGTGTTCATTTTAATGTTTTGCATGGTAACAGCCACTTCACTTTTAAATTAAATGTAGTCATATAGAAACCGAGACTACTGCATATAACTCACATGTTCCTTTCACAGTAGCTGATTCACATCCGAAGCAGCTAAAGTAATCGTATAAGGCGTCCCCCGTTTATTATGCAACCTATTGATCATATTAGTTCCTTTCTAAATTCCTCTTTTTATGTTATTCCCTTTTCTTTGAATCATCAGTATGAGAAACTTCCGTTGATGGTACCGCTCCTTCCTTCTGCAAGATTGGTTCCTTACCAGCTAAGCTCTACAGTAAGGGTGAGCAAACGTTTGTTGCTGCGCCCTCTGCCTGCTCACCCGCAGTGTTTGCGCCCCCCCCTTTACCTTAGTGTGGTGTAAAATGATGCAGCGGGTCATGTGACGTCACATGACCCCGAGTTGCCATGGCAACGCTGCATGAAGCCGGCAGAATTTCGGTAAGTCAAGCTACAGAGGCCTCATGCTGTCCACCGGCATTTAATTTAAATGCCTCGAGGAAGAGCATGGGGCCTCTGTAACCGCTGTGCCCCTCAAAAACTCTTGTGTCCCCTAGTTTGCGCACCCCTGCTCTACAGTAGAATACAAGATCTGTCTCCCAGGTCTCAAAGAGGCAAGGGGATCTCCAGAGCTGAACCCCAATGACTGAGCCCCTGATTGAGCCACCTGTGCTGAAGCAGGGATATCCTGAAAACCTGACCTGTTGGTGGCCCTTGATAACTGGAGTTGGCAACTCCTGCCCTAGAGTAAAGCAGCAATTCCCCAGAAGCCTGCAGTATATAATTGTAACTAAATCTGTGCTGTTAGAGGCCGTGCGCTCTTCCCCATAACAATGAAACTGATTGCCGGGGGAGAGCGCGGGGCCTCTGTAATTCTCTTACCTTCTCCGGCGGCATCTCCTCCTGCAGGGTCCGGCCATCATGGCTCCGAGACTTCAAATTGCGTCGAATTGCCATGACAACAGGATGTCACATGATGAGCCGACACCATGCGGCATCACGTTGCTATGACAACGGGATTCCCAAAGGTGCCACATTGCCATGACATTGTGACACCGCAATGTCACATTGTAATGGCAACGCAACGCCATGATGACTGGACCGTGCGTGAGATGATGCCGCCGGAGAAGGGCAGAGCCGAGGTCCCACACACGTCCCTGCACCGAGCCCTGCAAACATCCCTGCCGGCCCTGACTGATATACTTCAAGTATATTGACCAATCGTAACGTCCTCCTCATTTTTCAGTTAGAAAAAAACATTTTCTAGTGTAAAAACCCAGGGACCCTGCCGCATCTGTAAAAAGTTCCAGCTCCTGGTTGCTCTGGCCATTTCTTTATGTTAAAATACGTATTTCTAAGTCCCTCATGAGCTTGGCGCTAAGATCTAACAGCCCTGGCGAGTCGGGTAGTCCCCCCAGGAGGAAATCATCTATGTAATGCGCAATCGTATCCCTCCCCGACTTTTGTTTCATGCATCAGTGTATGAATGTGCTAAGGACCTCAAAATAGGCGCATGAAATGGCGCAACCCATGGGAAGCCATATCCAAATAGTATGAACCCTCTAATGAGACTAAAACTGCTAGGGTGCAGCCGCAATAACCGGAAAGCTGATCCCATGTCTTTTTTTGCCATCAGAGCCCCTGGGCCCTGATTATGTCAATAGCCCCACCGAATGATTGGTATTGCACATGCCATGCTTCCTGATCAATCACGTCGTTAACCCACTTTGGAATATGATACTGTAGGTCTGTATTAGCTTAAATTTGCCCGGTGCCTTTTTGGGTACTACCCCTACTGGTGATATGATAAGGTTATGTACCAGTGGGGTCGAAAAAGGCCCCGGTCATGTGTCCAAAACGTAACCTCTTTCTCAAATTATCCCCTCACTATGAGTGCGTGCATTAGGGCTGACTTTAAATTACGGCTTGCGTGGATAGCTTGCAAAACCCCTTGTACTGGTGTGTGGAAACCCTGTATAAAACCTTTTCTCTGAAAAAAACGCTTTCTCCTGGCAGGGGTATGCTTGGAGCCATGGCAGCATGTTTTGTTTGTTAATTGGCACCGCTGCCGTTTTTAGGCCCTATGTGAGCATGCTGGTTGGGGACCCCTGTCTTTTGTAAACATTTGGTCTCTGCGCGGCTCCCTCTGCAATTTGTACCTCTGTGGCGAAACTTACAGTCCCCTTGCGCATACTTTATGTTTAAAGTCCCAGCATTCCCCTTTCTTGACCTTTCCCAGTGGTTGACGGAGGGCCGCTCACCTGGCCCTTTACTCAAAGGGGTCACTTTTTCCGGCGCGACGATGTGCAGCCACGGGTCAATATTCTTAGTCCCAAAGTTTAAAATTGGGTTCCCATGCAACCTGCGCCTGAACTTCTCATCATACAGTATCTGTACACTGCTGACCCCCCGTACACTGTGCAAGTATTGGGGATTAGCTTATTGTATTTCGGAGTGTTTAAACCTTGTTCTCGGTGCGTCTCTAAAATGCATCTAGCAAATATCAGAAAACCTCTCAATCAGTTAACCAGCCAATAAACCCACAAGGTCGAAACAGTCTGTCTGTGAGTGGGTTTATTGGCTTTGCATCTCATACCAGGATATGTGTAAAAGCTATGTTTAAAGCAGCATGCATTGGCTTAAGGGTTTAACCATGTAATGTGGTCTGGAGACAAAAGGTGGCACTGTGTGCTCATTTGCATGTCATTTCCCAGAATCCCTTGCTGCAGTGGAAGCGCTGTATACTAGGTGATAATGGTGAAGGGCAGGGTTGCAGACCTGTCTAAGACATGTGAATGTGCTCACAAGTAATATTTTTTATATGCTATACAATACAATACATATTTCCTATGACAGGATGGCTATCACCAGGGTTTCTGTTTACACAGTGTCCAAACACAGACAGTCACAAGAGCAATTTCCTAAAATCATTCAGACACGTCAGCTTGCTGTGTCTTTGTCACCCAGACCAAAATATACAGCGGTAGCCACGATAATGACCAAATCTCTCTGCTTATACAGTAAGGGAAACTCCCTCCCAGTGTACTGGAAATACTTTCTACTTTCTCCCTGATCAAATTCCCCCCAATCTAATGGAAGTTGTGCAGAGCTGTTGATGCCAAAATGCACAGAAAAAATAAATATATATTTTTGCCTCTGTCAAATGTAAGACATTTGTTGGTAACATTGCACTGATAAGCTAATTTATTTTAAATGACTTTTCAGCTGTAATTTTTGACTCCCAAACCGGGAATATATTGATTTTTTTTTTTGATACTCACTAATCACTTTATTAAACTAAGCACCGTTAAGCAGTGTTATTTCAGTGAAAATACCAATTCTTTAGCTAAAACAAGGGTTAAGCCTGAGGAAGACCCATGATTCAGAAGGGTCCTTACCGCAGGATTTTGGGTATTGCTGTTTTTGAGCCGAAAGGACAACAAGGTTTATGTAGCAAAGGCATTCTTTATTTGGAACCAGTCTGATGAAGGATCACAGGGACCTGAAATATTACACGTTTGGGAACTTTTACAGTGTTGACTTGAGCCCATCGCCTATTAGCTCCTACTTTACTGCATACTTGACCAAGGGAGATATGTGTGACTGTTTGTATCTTATTGAGTTACAGACAAACGGATCTTAATCAACATTTATCTGGAACACCGTTTTTTTCCTTCTGCTAAAGTAATTAACTTCCTAAGCACAGTAATTGAAGAGTTCCTAATATTGCTTTATTTTCTGCAGCCAAGCCCTTTAAATTATTGCTAATGAGAGCATTTACACCATGTGTATGTGAATGGAGGCTAAGTACTTAGATTATTTTTCTGCAGAGAATGAATATTTTCAGCAGAGTTGGATAAAACTTGGTGTTGGATTTCAAAACTTCGTGTACCAGGACTATACATTCTAAAACGAAATACAAAACCAAAACTAAAACCCTTAAGATTTTTAGAACCAAAACCCAATTATTTTTTTTAGAACCAAAACCAGAACACCAGGCCGAGTGCCCATCATTATGTGTAGTTGAAAACTCAAGTATTTCTCTCCATACTTTTTAAAAATGTATTATTTAATGTTTTTTAGTTATATTATTATAACTCCTCTTTCAATAAGCTCCCAACTGTAACCTGTTGCTGAGCTGTGGGCTCATGTCCTTTATGTCTAGGTGGAATGCCACATGTGGCTTGCAGTCAGGCACCAGAAACAAACACAAGGCGGGTGTCATATAACGGATTTTATAGATACTTTACGACATATACTAAGGAACCTCGTGATCCTTAACAAAGGATCACCACAGTCACATAACAGCACTTCAGCATAAAACTACACGTAAACGCTACGCGGGTGTATGTCAGTGTCAATGAGGATACGGCCACCCAATCCTGGGTATCTAGGCCTGTGTGATGTATGTGTGATGTGATGCCGTAACACAGTTGGAGCTCTTTAATGCAAGAAAGTGTAATTCACAAAATACTTCAGTAGCACTTTAGCCCTGTCCATCACAAGTCACAACCTCCTGCAGCACAGCAGGCTGAGAGTTTCCCATTGCAGCCAAGGGGCAGTGTATGTGTGTAAGCGGCCTGCACTTACAAGGGGGTTATATTCTTTTAGTTTCCTAATTGTTTTTATAATGACGCTTTGGCCGAAGGGTTTAACTAAATAACCAAGAAAATATTATTATTGAAGTATTTAACTTTATACGTTTTGTCAATTGGACGTAGCATTGGGCTCCCCCTCTTTCGTTGTATACATTTGCCATGCTCAGTAGCACTCCTTTTGACATAAATATTGTGATACCATCACTGTCCTCTAGGGGCTGGAACAGTGCAGTAAGTGAGCTTTCTATTCCACAGAGAGTTAACTCCTCAAAGAGAAGCCAGCAGCAGCTGCTAACTAATGGAGCTAACCAGCCTAGTCTGAGTGAACAAGGAAGTGGTTTAAAAGACAGACTGGAAGCTGCTATGCTGTTACCCCCAAGAAGGGGAGGAGATAGGAGTGTTCCCCAGCTGCGGAAGCTGGTATAGAGGACCTACAGAGGAGTTTCTCTGGGCTCAACGTGGGGCTGAGTTCCCCTAAGAAGAAGGACGACAAGGCCATGCTGTAGCAGGGACGTCTGCTCCAAAAGGACTAACATAAGCAAAACCCTTATTATTGTGTGCGGAGACTGTGTAGTTTGTTGCATATGCTAGGGCATGTTTTGGCTTGGGAACCAGTTTAGCTGGCCATGCAGTTGTTGAGGGTGAAAGCTATGGTGTACTTAGTGGTTTGGGGCATGCGTCCCAATGACAGTGCTCAATCCAATTCTGAACTCCAGTGATATGAACAGTATGAGTCCATAGATATAGTGCAACCATACAATGAGATATTGGACCCAGTGCTTGCTTAATGCAGCAGAACAATAGACACTAATCAATAAGATAGTCCATGTGTTAAAATGAAGAAGTAAGGGTTAACATACCATTGATGTGTAGGACTGCGCCATACAGGACCCTTGTGCTGCAGCACTGTTACCGGTCATCAAATCTCCAAGTGAGGGAGAAATACAATACTCACGGATGGCTGCTTCCTTGGTTGCGTGCATCACGCTCCATAATCAAAGTAGTGGTAGAAATCCTAGGATTCCAACGGTGCACAGCCGAGTAGAATAGGAGACCAGCAAGGTGTAGGTTAAAAATATATGTTTATTAACAAGCCATGGTATGGGGGACACACTCTGACGCGTTTCGGACTGACATAGTCCTTAATCATATATACTGTATATATATATATATATATATATATAGCCCTACCCCTTCTGAAACAACATCACTTTTTTGAGCCCTACCATCTATAGCAGTGAACCAATTGAATCAAGTGCCTGCCTGGTCACATGATCTTCCTCACAGAACTTTGGCTGTCAGTGCAGCAGAAGAGGACCCAAATTGCATTTAGTGCATCCCCAGCCGAATTTCAGCGATCGATTACAGGAGAACGGATCGATTAGCAACTTAGCTAATCACTTGTCAGTGTGCAGATTGTATTGATGCACATATTGAATGACATTTTTCTTTAAACGACAGTTTGAACTGCAGCTTTCAATTTGCTGTGTTTTTGGGTGTGGATTGTAACATCTCCCTAACTCTTCTTATTATACAGGTACTCCCTAAATCCCAAATTGACACGCATGGGGAATAATCACTGCAAAGAGCTTGATACATTGTCAGCATGAGACCCAAGATGAAATGAGACTGTGCAGCATAAGTATCAAGACAAAATGGGTGCAGTTTTAGGTGTAAAAACTGTAGCATATGTATCAAGGAAAGAAAATCCTATTGGAATCAGTCTTTGATACATCTGGAGCAATGTTTTGGTCCCAGAATTTCACTGGTTTTGCCTTGATACATATGTCCATTTGAATCTATGTCGCTCTATATTTGCCTTACCAAGGCATATAGTCGCCTCTGGTGTGTTATGGACTATGATGTAATACTCAGCACACTGAATCCTACGGAACCTCTGTGATATTCTGATTTATAACAGAATACTGTATGTTGTGTTATTGCAATAATTACGTCTCGCACATTTATCCAGGTGCTTTGCTTCTATATTAATAGTTAGAGCCACAACACTCCATTAAATACGTGTTCAAAACATGACGTTAGCTACAGTAAGACAGAAACGGACATTATGTTCCATGAGGATAACATGTATCCTCAAACTTAAACACGTGCCCAAATAACGGCCTTTCTACATCTCAATAGCATAGGCTAAACGTCATATTATTGAAGAATAGCACGTAGTTATCTGAGAATATTGTGACAGTAAGTACGTCTTTAGCGCTACTCAGATCCATGTAAAGAGAGGAGAGGAAAGGGAACTAATGCTGGGAAATTAAGCTATGTCTGACTGGGGTGTTACACCCTTTCAGACCCCGCAAAAGCCCTACTTTAGTGTCTGGATGTCAGTTTTGGTATGACCTAACCAACGCGCAGGTAAGTCCCCACATTAACCTTAACAGACTATTGTGGATATGCAATATTCTGATAACGCCTCATTTGCATCTCATGATCATTAACGGCTCTTAACTGGAGAAAACCTGACTTAATGGGCTCTTATTGGCCTTTGAAGATACACCGTTAGTGTTGACGTGACTGTCAATTAGGTCAATGTCAAGTTGTGTGACCTACTGGAGCTTTGTGGATCTGGACCAAATGTGAGCATCAGTTTGTGAATTGGGGATTGTCAATATGAGGAATTGGGGACTCAGAGAGGAATTAACATTGGGGTGCACAATACTGTATATTGGGATTCTGCAGCTTCCTATGTCCTTTTTACATTGTCCTGTAAACTCCCCCAGGCCTGAATCAGTGGGTTCTTTTATTTCAACAAAAGTTTTTATTGGGTGTATGGTACATGTATAACATAGTCTAACAACACACTGTCTTACATTTGTGTCCATATTTCCCCTTACTTTTCTGAGTGTGAACCAACTTGACTCACAACTGTGACAGACTGACACACAAGACATGAAACAATGACATTTGGAGGGGGGAGGGGGAGGGGAACCGCACGAGGAGCACCGGCCTCATTGTCTTCGTTAACCTCCGCTTCTTCTTGGAGAGGGACCTCTCCTCGGACCCCGGGCTCACTAGCAGAGCAATAATAATTCCTGTCAGCCCTACCTGTTCTCTGCCGATTTATTGTCCGTATCAGTGGGTTCTTTTATTTGATGTCCACTAGTTTTGGCCCCATGTCCCCCCCCCCCAGTTAAAAAGCTTCTGTCGTTTGGTGGGGTTTTCTTTTTAACATTCACCATGTTGTACAAAGGGGCATGTCATTGCTTCCTCAGGAAATTAGACACATCATTGAGCAGACCACCAGAAAGGAAGTGTCCGCACTGAAAGGGAATGGAAATTCTGACAGCATTACAGCCACAAGATATTTAGTAAAGTATTTCACAGCTGCACTCCCACTTTCAACCCTGGGCCACTGGATCTACAAAAAGGACGAATTACTACAAGAACCTCGAGTGAGTCTGTTCCAGTTTGACCCCTGTCAATTTATGTCGCAATGAAATAGGATGTTTATTCTACTGGTCACCGGCAGGTGCAAATGATTTATCCTTACTGCTGTGTTGAGTGGGATCATTTCTAAACCAGGTTACATCCTTTCGGACATTCAAATAGTATATGGTTGTCTTAATCCAGGCATTATTCTGCTACTACAGTTTTTTCTTTAGAGCACCATACAACACGCTTTTTTATATTGCACTCCCACTTAGCATGGCTTTTATTTCCCTTTGGTCCTATGTGTAATAGCTTGGTGCAGGGGGCTCAACTCCAGTTCTCAAGCCCCCTCAACAGGTCAGTTTTTCAGGATATTCCAGCTTCAGCACAGGAATTGAGCCACCTGTGCTGAAGCAAGGACTGATTGAGCCACCTTTGCTGAAGCAGGGATATCCTGAAAACCTGACCTGTTGGGGGGTCTTGAGGACTGGAGTTGAGGACCCCTGGGTTATGGCTTTACATAGACAAGTGTTAGTTTCCCCTGTTATAACATCTCTATTTGATATTTTTTGACCATCTCTAGTCCTTTCATTTCTTCCTTGGAACAGCACAGATAAGAAACCAAAGTGTGTCTGTCTATGTCTTCCATAGCTCCCGAAACCGGTTTCATTCACAGCATTTTCGCTTCATACTGCGATTACGCAATTGCCCTATTTTAGTTGCGAAAAAAATTGAGGCAGAGAAAGTCCAACAACTTCCTCTGGATCTTGATGACAAATTCAGGAGTCAGACCCATGGCTATCAGCTGACAGACCACCAGCTGGTTGATCACTAGAGTCTTTCCACAGATACACCCACAACTCCAGGTGAGCGATGACTCAAGATTCAAGATCATTGAAGTTGTCTGGGTCTGGATTACCCATTGTGGACAGGTAAACTCTCAGATACTTGAGAGCATCGCTCCCCCATGAGATATTACAAAATGTGAGGTCAGGGAGTCTACCTATAAGAGACCTACCAAAAGGCCAGAACACTTGGACCAGGTGATCCAAGCTGAAGTGGTCACTGTATAGACCTTTTAGAATGCTTGTGCCCGCTACAGATCAACTAGGTCCTGGGCCATGAGGACCACATCATCAGCATAGGCTGACAAGACTACCCACATGTTCCCACAGCACCAGTCCAGTCACCCTCTTCCTCAGTAGGCAGAGGAAGGGCTCGATGATCAGTGAGTAAAGTTGCCCGGATAGGGGGGCATCCTTGATGTACTCCCCGACCAAACGTCAAAGGTGCTGTCAGGGACCAATTAATCTTTACCAGACACTCTGCAGAGGTGTACAGTGTCTGAAAAAGGCCCACAAATTGTGCACCAAAGCCAAATGCCTGCAGGGTCGGTATGAGGTATCAGTGATCCACCCTGTCAAACACCTTCTCCTGATCTAAGAAAAGGAAGGCGAGTCTTCTGTGCATAGTGCTACAGGGGACCAACAGTCTGACAAGGGTTGAGTGGAGGATTACCTCCCAAATTATTTTTATTGCACTTTTGGACAGTTGTTTTCATGACACATTCACTGTGCACTAATCACTGAGCGTTTGGAGCGCCACCTATTGTTTTATTGTTATACTCTGTGCATAGTGCAGCTGGTCCTGGATCAGAAAGGTATTATCATGAATGTCTGGCACAGTACAGGACTTCCAGCAAGAACTTGAGCCTCAGCGAGAGAGCGCTTAGTAGCGATACCGGTTGCCAGTTAGAGATTTGGCAGAGACCACCCTTCTTCGGCAGCAGAGACAGTACTGCCCACCAACACGAAAGGGGCAACTCACCAGTCTCGAGGGCTTCTGCCAGGACCTCAGTGAAATCAGGCACCAGCGTCTCCCAGAGAAACTGGAAGAATTCTACAGTCGGCCCATTTAGCGCCGGTGCTTTTCCATGGGACATGAGATGGAGGGCTTCAGAGAGCTCGGCCAGAGTCAATAATAATTCAAGCTGCTCCCTTCTACCCTTGCTGACCGTGGGAAGCTCCTTTGCATGCGTTCGGCTGCATGACTCCAGAGAGAAAAGGTCTACGAAGAACCCACAGGCTTTGTCCCTGATGCTCTGTGGGTCCATCAGAAGGGAACTATCCTCTGCCAATAAGCAGGTGATATGTTTACAGTTTCCAGCCAGTAGAAGGTGCACGACACCGGACCCATCTCATGAAGGAATTTGACGCGAGAATGCAATTACGCCCAGCCCCTGAGCTCACCAATCTTTCAAGTCTTGGAGAGCGCACTTCCTCACTACGTACACACTCTGCAGGTATTAGTCCCCTGACGCAGACAGCTGCCTCTGAAGATTGAGCAATTCCACCCTAAGGGTCTTGATCCCAGCATAGCGCTGTCTACTAGCACCTTTGGCGTACACCTGACACACGAGGCACAGGTAAACCTTGCCCAATTCGCACCACTGCACAAGGGTATGGTTGAACCCTTCCTGTACATCTTACTGGCTGCCACCACTGCAGAGCAACCAACTACTTAAGCCACTGCCCTCACTTGAGCCTCAATGCCCTAGCTAGGTGATATAGGACACCACACCTCATGTTTCCTGCTTAGGCTATGTGGGGCCTCAGCATTTTTGTTGCTGGGGTTAGTGCCTGCAGCTGCACCTGTGCCCATGATGTAGCTAGGACTACAGGGGTTTAGCTACCAGCAGGAGCAGGGGGAGGTGCAGCCAGGGCACTTGATGTACTAGGCTGTGGCTATGGTTGGTGCTCCTGAAGCAAGTGGGTTTGGGGTTCAGGGGCCTGGGGGAAGCCACCCATGCCCTACTATCCCTCCTACTTGTAGGCATGGAGGGGGCACTGCCTCTTTTAAGCCTTTTAATCAGGGGAGAAGGAAATTGCTTGGGGAGAGAGGTGCAGAGTGGAGCTGTCCCTTTAAGAACTAATTAACTGCTTCTCTGCTAATGGAGGAAAACAGGCAGTTTTTAAAAACCTGCAGGTCTCTTTTTCTCCCTCCCTTATTCATTCCCAAATCAAATAAAGAAAGAACTCACCTTAAAATAAACTGAGTACAAAGAAAAACACACTCAGAGGTGGGGAAGGGGATAGAGGGATTGAGGCTGCAGTTACCAGCCCAGTTAGAAAAGGAAAGGGCTGTGCTAGGTTGAATCACTGCAGCCTCTGGAGGGGAGGGGTGGGAGGGAGGGGGTGGGAGGGCGGGGAGGGGAAGGAGGGGAGGGAGGGGGTGGGAGGGGAGGGGGTGGGAGGGAGGGGAGGGGGTGGGAGGGGAGGGGGTGGGAGGGGAGGAAGGGGAGGGAGGGGGTGGGAGGGGGTGGGAGGGAGGGGGTGGGAGGGGGTGGGAGGGGGTGGGAGGGAGGGGGTGGGAGGGGGTGGGAGGGAGGATTCTCCCTACAGAACACACATAATATCCGCACGCCAAAAGAAGGAAGAGGATTTATTTATCCAAATAAATTAGGGAGATATGCCTGTGCTGAAAAATGAACATGCCTGAGGTACCCTGGGAGATATGCCCTGGGAGTATATTTAAATGAGTCACATCCTAAAATTGATCCGTAAGACCAAACAGTTTAGAGGCCCTTGTGATGACAATATACATCATTATAAATACAATAAATTCACATAAAAGTTCACAATTGGCCTAAAATGCTCAGTGTCATGTTTTGTTACTGTATATGAAGAATTACGGGGTACCAGTATTAGACCCGACAGGATCATAACCCACAACCCGGCCATTCAGGGCAGTAGCTCTAGCATTAAACTAAACTAGGCTAGGAAGTCCTCCTCCTTGAGGGAGTTATCAGCATCTTCAGGTCAATTTGCTTCTAAAGCAAGTACAAATTGGATTTGCAGCAGATTCAAACTTTGCCCATCTCCAGAAAGGGCACTTTTAAGATTGTCAATATCCATTGCTATTCATTTAATATGCTAACTCACACCCAGACTCTAAAAGGGGCTTTTTTGGTGGTGGTGGTGGAAGGAGAGGAGGAGGAGAAAATAGTAGAGTCCTCCTACTCCAGCACCACCACAGAAAAAGTTATTTTCAGGGTTTGGATGCTAGTTAGCGCAGCGGTGCGCCAAGTGGGTGGCGCGACCCCCAGGGGCAGAGGATTTTGCTTGGGGGGCGCGAGCAATTGCAGAGGTCCTGCGCTCTTCCCCCAGGCATTTCAATTAAATAGGTAACAGTGAGTGGGGGAGTGGGGGAAGTGGATGGACTGGGCGCTTCCTAAACAGTATAGTAATCAGTGTGATAAGTGACACACCTTAAGTACACACAATAAACCTATCACCATATAGTGTTAAATAAAATGAAATACAGTGTACAGCAGCAGCTCAACTTCCTCTGATGGGATCGTTCCTAATCCCAGGATGTGGAGTATTCTTTTCTTGGGGTTGAGGAGGAGCGCTGGATAATCTCGTGATATGTAAAAAAATATAAATATATATAGTGCAGATGGTAATTCACTGCTATGAAAAATATAAAAAATGTAAGAAATGAACTCACAAAAATCGTATAAAATCACTGCATGTCAGAGATCCTTCTCTCTCTGACTGGAGCCCTTTGTGTAACTGGAGTCTGTATCCTCTCAGTGAAGTGGATGATATGAAAATAAAGAAAACCACAAATAGTGCAAATAGTATGAACTATACAAATGTATTATACACAGGTGATCAGGAAAATTAAATGCCGGGGGATCGCGTGAGGCCCCTGCAACTGTTTACTTGCCGGGATTCAGACGCGATGTGACGCATCACCATGGCAACGCGGCATCATCTGACGCCCCGGCACCATGTGACATGAAGTCACACGCGGCAAATTATGCCGCGGGTCACGTGACATGACGTCACATGACCCCACAGCGTCATCTGACGAGGATGAAGGTAGGCGGGGGGTGGGTGGCGCGAGAGCCGGAGGGAGAGAGACAGGAGGGCACAGCATTAAAAGTTTGCGCTCCCCTGAGTTAGCATATTCAATGAATAGCAATGCATATTGACTTAATGCTTTTGGCATGGCTTGCAGTCTCGGACTGAGCTGTGATTCGTTGTCTTAACTGCGAGTTGATGGTGGAAATGTGTGATTTCTGCTCACCTTTTAGCTCTTTAACGTTCTGCAAAATGTTTCACCAGTAACCAAATTTCGAAAGTGAAACGTTAAAAATGTAGAGACTGATTGTTTGTTATAAGGTTTCGCACATCTCTACTGAAGATGAGGATTCTGGGCAGTGACACGTGTCACTGATTCATTATGTTGGACCGAGAAACTTTGTGCGATCTGTCACTTTGAGCTTGGTCACTGATTCTGAAGCTGGTAATGGTTGCTAAACAAAACATAATTAGGTTATTGGGGGAAACTAGGTGGCATCAACCTTCCACTGTACAAGGTACAGTATATTGCACAGACATTTAAATACACATACTGTGCTGCAGCAATATAATAACAAGCAAACTGATATATTAACACGCAGAGTGATATAATAACATGTAGAAAAATATAATAACCCGCAGAACGATATACATACAGATTGATATAATAACATGAAGAGCATTATATTAACACCCAGAGCAATAAAATAACACGCAATGCAATATAATAATATGCAGAACGATATATTAACCCACAGTGATAAAATAACATGCACAGAGATACAATAATACTCTGAGTGATATAGTAACACACAGAGAGATACAATAATACTCTGAGTGATATAGTAACTCACAGAGAGATACAATAATACTCTGAGTGACATAGTAACACACAGAGAGATACAATAATACTTGGAGTGATAAAACAACACGCAGAGTGATATAATAACAATGCAGAAAGAACTCTTTTAGAACATTTTATATGGCAGCATCGCTTGGCAGGGAAGGGGTTAATGATGCATAATGCTCTCACAGCTCAAAGTGAAACCGGCTGCATCTCTATTTTGAACCTGCGAGTAGCAATGCTATTAAAAGATAGGAAAGTCATTGCTTCCCCCTCTCGTGCCTACGTGAAACCTCCAAGTGAAAATATCATTTGCTAAAAGTATTTCCTTACAGTATTTAGAGCTACGGCCTGTTCATACGCAGCGTGAAATGTAGGAGGGAAACTTTAAAAGGCTTCGTTTCCACCACATGTAAGAGAATGATTCAGCCTCCCACAGAACAGCAAAGTACAGTTCCACTGAGAAAAAACTGGAGCTGAACAATAAGCAGAAAGCAAGCAATGTATACCAATAACCAGTGGTCGACAAATCACCAAAAAATCTACTCGCCGAGCACAAAAATCTACTCGCCACCTAGTACCACACGTGTGCTGCTTGGGCCAATAGGAGCTCGCCACGATGTTAAATCCACTCGCCCGGGGCGTGCAAATGTATAGGTTTGTCGAACACTGTCAATAACATACAATACTTAGCTTCTTTCACCATGTTTAACTGCCCAACTCCCCAAATGGCCCCTTACCCCCATACCCCTAACCCTCTCATCAAACAGCCAATAGCCCAGGTAGTGGCTGGGTATACAACATTGTGAATGTTCCAGGTACAATTAGTCCCTGGTGAGAAATATGTTGACAAAGAGCTAGATCTTTAATACCCCAACAACTAAATCAAGTCATAATTAATGAATCTGCACAAGTTAATTAGTTACAAAAAAGTAAATGTCCAAAATAATAGTTATTCAAAATGTAATCCACTGATGACTTCTCAGAAGAATGGAGATCCACAAGCAAATGCAGAATTATTCCCAGGTCCCGCCACGGAACACTGCTTAGATGAACCAATCTGTAGAATTTGCCAGAGAAATAAGACACATCAGTATCCCCGTTATATAGATAATATAGAGTAATGGGAGTCCTCCATGCGTCTCTCCATCTACCTGCTGACATCTCCATATACAGGACAAACAATAGCAAGCCTCTGTATGTGTTTCCCCATCCAGTAAGGCTTACAGTATAATTTAATGTTATTCACTATAAATAGGAACCATAGTTCAGTACAGATGGGGAGGGAAAACTATATACAGTAGGCAAAAGGTAATCTTTCAAATCCTTACGGTAAGTGAGAGCAGGTGTTAGAGATGAGTGGTACTCCTGCACCTATGTCAAAATGATAATTGAGGGGAATATTGGAAGGTAACTAAATGGGAGAAAGGAAAGGAAGCTCGGGTGCAATTTATGAGATGTAGCCCTAAATATTGTGCAAATAAACATATTTAAAGACTGGAAAGGCAGTTGTACTCTAAACAGGAGAAGATACTCTATGCTTTCCTATAGTTGTGAAGAAAGGTATATGATAGCTAGGATATGGGTCCTTGTGTGAGTAGCATGGTTAATGTAACTTTCGCCAAAAATAAATCTTGCTAGAAGAAAGTAGTGGAACAAAATGTGAGAATAAGCACCTGTTTGATGTGAAAGCTCCACTTACTTATAAGTACAGAGGTTACATGACTCAGATAATGAAGGTAATTCCAGGAAGTGATAACAAAACAAGTGGGGGAACCAAAGCCCTATTAGTCTGGGATCAAACCCAAATGTTAAATTAGGACACAAACAACAACAGGACTGGCGCTCTTATACAGTGCAGTGATTATAGAATATACATTAAAGAAAGTATATATTAAAATAGAAGAGTGTATATATAGTGACACCCAGTGGAAAACATAATAATTACACTTAATATTACATAATATGTGCAAACCAGGAGAAAATACAATAAATGTACTGAGCCTTCCACTCAACCTCCAACAGAAAAGAGTCATCTTATTTTGTCACAGACACTAGTAGAACAGGATGACAGAGCGGGATGCGTGTTGTAAAAAACAGAATAGAAAAACACACATAGGGTAGTACTGCCAGTAATAAAACACAGAGATTGAATCCTACTAATCTTCAAATCATTATACTCACAGGGATGTGAGTAAAAAGAGCATGTCACACAAAATGTTCTGGTGTGTAGATGAATTCCATCATGGATAGAAACAGTGTCTGGGGTTGGGTGCTGTGTAGGTATTCTTTAGGATAGAGAAGAGGGAGACACCATAGCGCAGACAATCTGAACTGATTTAATAACTAGTCAAATTAAAATAATCCCTCCGGGATGCGCACTTACAATTAGTGCAGATATTAAAATCACATAAGTAGAATTACAGGTGCCGATCGACGGCGTTCTCACCACCCTCTCACGTGGATCAGGGGAACACGTCCGAGCATCACTGGAGCTGCTTCCTATTGCGGCTGCCTGGAAACGGCAACCTCGCTCCGTAGAGTTCCTACAGTACTTCCTCTGACCTGGTGTATCTCCTTCACTTGTCCTCCCGGATACAACGCGTTTCGTTTGATAGAACAAACTTCCTCAGGAATCCCTTAAAGTGATGTCACATCCTTTTGAACTAATGTGACCTATCACATGGTACAACAACCAATGGATTGTCTTAAATGTCATATAGCCATGTGGTTTAAAGGATGTGACGTACCTCCCGTGGAGATGACATCACATCCTTAAAAAAAAAAAAAAAGAGGCGGGCACATGATACAGCGTATCCAATCGAATTGGAGCTGTACCATCTGACCTTAAAATGTGACGTCTCATTTTAACGGAAGAAGTCGGCGTGGGAACATCCGTTTGGATTTAATATGGGGTTTTTGGATTAACAGATGAAGATAGAAGATAGAATAAAAGAAGAAAATAATTACAGAAGAAAATAGAAGAAGGTGAAAGAAGATGAAAGAAATAAGATTTTTTTTACCTGATGCTGTTCTTCAATGAGGATGGAGATGGATTGCCGGTGATGACGTCGTGTGTCGAGAGCTTCCAGATACGCCGGGAGTCGGAGGGTGAAGACTTCTAAAGGTAAGTAAAATATTGAATGTACTGTATGTAAATGTCTTTTTTTTAATTTCATTGTATTTATTTCTTTTTATATTTGTGATTGCCCATTGACTTATACTGTATTAATCTGTGCCCCTTTAGGGTACAGATAAATATAGTGACAGCCAATGCATTTTTTGGCAAATTCTTGCTTTCTATTGATTGTTACATTTTCGATTTCTGTTTATTGTTTGGATTAAATTGATTTGAATTTGGATGGCTTGTATTTAGTACATTTTAGGATTAGTTGGCTGTTTAAATTAATTATTTGTTTTGTTGGCTACTGGTTTTATTTCTTCAATTGATTTGTTGGATAGGTGTTTATTTATTTGTATTCTTATTTTTGAAATAACATAATTGGAATTCTTTTGCTGTTTTAGTGATAGATTAATGTAATTGATGTGTAGTGGAAGCTTTTTAGTTCTTTTATTGTTGGGGTGTTTAGGTGCAGGTGTATTTCTTTGATTATTGTGTATTTTTAGCCTTAATTATTTTTATTAGGTTGATCATTGCAGCTCAGAAACTTTGCGCACCCGTGCTCTAGAGCAGGGGTGAGCAAACTTTTTATGCCGAGCCCCCCTTTTTATCCATGAAATTTCTCGGGCCCCCCTGCCTGATGTAATCAAAATCCCATGAAAAAAAAACCTTTATTAAACGGTATACAATGTAAATACAAATATGTCTAAGGCCGCGCATATAGTGCCCGCGACGTCACCCGTCGCCGCTAGCGAAAGTTGTATTTCGCTTTGCGGCGGCGGCGTGGGCGACCAGGCCATTGATTGGTTCAGGGGCTGTCACATGAGGCGACAGCCCCTTAAAAATCAAATATTGCCAGCTTCAAAAAATCGCGTCGCCACGTCACGCTTACTATAAGCGCACGCGGCGGCGCCAATGCATTTGTTTTCGGGCGACGTTGCGTCGCCGGCACTATAAGCGCAGCCTAAATACTTACATACTTCAACAGCTCGCTCTTGCAAAATTAGGCTGCGTCCACGCTGCCGCTGAGAGCGGTGACATCACCAACTCTCCAAGCATGAACACAGGGTGTCCTGCATCATTTTGCAAGCACGAGCGGGGAAGTGTTTACACTTTTTTTTATTATTTCTGTACATTCATAGTATGATTGATATATTGGCAGCTTACCCTCACACTTGAAGAGGATCGCAGCGAAGCAGGTTGCCAGCGGAGGAGAGCAGGACCACAGCGCTATTGTAGGCAGACACCGGAGGGAGGGGCGTTTGACATCACAGCGCTGGGGCGTGCGCCTCCGCGTACCTCCGAATCACGTGGCCCCACCTGCACTATTCTATTTGGCCGCCCGCGCGTGCACATCTTTTTCGCCTGCACAACCAGGTTTTGCTGCACGCGCCCCGCCTAAATAATCTTGCGCCTGGGGCGTCCCCCCCTCAGTTTGTGCAACGCTGCATTCAATCACAACACCCACAACCAACACACACACTCAATCACAACACACACAGCACACACTCAAATCACAACCAACACAGCACACACTCAATCACAACACACACACAGACAACCAACAGGCACACACACACGCAAACACACACACAACAGTCCATATATATACACACACAAACACACATATATACACACACAAACATACATATACACACACATACATACATATACACACACACATACATACACACACACACACATACACAACACCCACTCAAATCACAACCAACACAGCACACACTCAATTCTACATATACACACACATTTCTACATATACACACACATTTCTACATATACACACACATTTCTACATATACATACACATATACACATATACATACAAAACACACACACACATATACACACATACATATACACACACATTTCTACATATACACACATTTCTACATATATACACACACACACACACACACACACACACACACACACACACACACACACACACACACGCCCCCAGTTTCTCCACACGCAGCCTGCGCCCCCCCTACATAATCTTGCGCCCCCCCGAGGGGGCGCCCCCCCCAGTTTGCGCACCGCTGCTCTAGAGCAGGGGTGAGCAAACTTTTTATGCCGAGCCCCCCTTTTTATCCATGAAGTTTCTCGGGCCCCCCTGCCTGATGTAATCAAAATCACATGAAAAAAAAACCTTTATTAAACGGTATACAATGTAACTACAAATATGTCTAAGGCCGCGCATATAGTGCCCGCGACGTCACCCGTCGCCGCTAGCGAAAGTTGTATTTCGCTTTGCGGCGGCGTGGGCGACCAAGCCAATGATTGGTTCAGGGGCTGTCACATGAGGCGACAGCCCCTAAAAAATCAAATATTGCCGGCTTCAAAAAATCGCGTCGCCACGTCACGCTTACTATAAGCACACGCGGCGGCGACAATGCATTTGTTTTCGGGCGACGTTGCGTCGCCGGCACTTTAAGCGCAGCCTAAATACTTACATACTTCAACAGCTCGCTCTTGCAAAATTAGGATGCGTCTACACTGCCGCTGAGAGCGGTGACATCACCAACTCTCCAAGCATGAGCACAGGGTGTCCTGCATAATTTTGCAAGCACGAGCGGGGAAGTGTTTACCCTTTTTTTTTATTATTTCTGTACATTCATAGTATGATTGATATAGTGGCAGCCTACCCTTTCACTTGAAGAGGATCGCAGCGAAGCAGGTTGCCAGCGGAGGAGAGCAGGAACACAGCGCTATTGTAGGGCAGACACCGGAGGGAGGGGCGTTTGACATCACAGCGCTGGGGCGTGCTCCTCCCCCGTACCTCCGAATCACGTGGCCCCACCTGCACTATTCTGTTTGGCCGCCCGTGCACGCACATCTTTTTCGCCTGCGCAACCAGGTTTTGCTGCAAGCGCCCCGCCTAAATAATCTTGCGCCCAGGGCGTCCCCCCCTCAGTTTGTGCAACGCTGCATTCAATCACAACACACACACAATCACAACACACACACTCAATCACAACACACACACACAGACAACCAACAGGCACAGCACACACACACAACACACACTCAAATCACAACCAACACAGCACACACACAGTCACAACCAACACTCACATAATCACCACCAACACACACAACACACACTGCAGCCATATATATACACACAAACACACATATAAATATATATATATAAATACACACACACACACACACACACATACACACACACACATATATACACACACATATATACACACACACACACACACACACACACATATACATACACATATACATACACACATATATACATATACATACACATTTCTACACACACACACACACACACACACACACACACACACACACACACACACACACACACACACACACACACACACACACACACACACACACACACACACACACACACACACAGTGGGGGGAGGGAGTAACTAAGCCTGCTCAGGTCCCCCCATGTGCTGCTGAAAACGGGCGGGTAACACAGACAGGAGGAGGAGGGCTTGTCTGTGTGCAGGAAAGGCCCCGCCCCCTCTGCAGGCAGACAGAGCAGGGAACTGGAAGCAGGAGCACGGAGCTTCTGGCCGCCCGTGCACAGCTCTGCCCGTCCCCAGGTTTCCCAGCACGCAGCCTGCGCTCCCCTACATAATGCCCCACAGTTTGCGCACGGCTGCTAGAGACTCTTTTACAGGGCTAGTCATTTCTCAATCAGGATATTGCAGGCAAAATGCCTGCTCCACTGCAGAGCCGGCCATTCCATCCGAGGCCTAGTATGGTATATCAAGGACAAATTACTATACTGTATATACTAAGCCCGTCAAACTCAGAATAGCTTGGGGGTCATTTCTTAAATCTCCCTCTCCCCAGCACCTCTCTCTCTCCCCAACACCTCCCTCTCCCCAGCACCCCTTTCTCCCTCTCTCCAGCACCTCTCTCTCCCTCTCCCCAGCACCTCTCTCTCCCTCTCCCCAGCACCTCTCTCTCCCTCTCCCCAGCACCTCTCTCTCCCTCTCCCCAGCACCTCTCTCTCTTTTATGGCGCCTGGGTGAAATACCTAAATGGAATTGTTCTATGTATATATGTCTTTATTTATATAGCGCCATTAATGTACATTGCGCTTCACAGCAGTAATACACGTGACAATCATATACTGTAACACGTAATACAAATAACAGATCATGGGAATAAGTGCTTCAGTCTATGTAGAACCAAACCCGTTCCGATGATTGCCTTCTGGTTCGGTTCTGTTGTTGCAGAATTCTTTGAAGACTTGTAGTAGCATCAGCCGACAAAACCATCATATGTATAGATGCAGGAGACAAGAAAGTGAAACAATGCCACAATAGTGCATTATTGTACCTCTAAGGATACAGACCAAATTAAATATACTACATGTCTTCCTAAATGACGTGTGTTATAATTACTGACTGAACGTGATCTTAAAAACCATATCTAACATAATCCTGTGACATGATCTGTGGTTGTGGTTAGTGTTCAATGTACATACTGCATGAATACATAGCTAACAATGCAACAAATTAAATACATTTGTTAGTATCTATTAAGTAACCATTTACTAAACTATTGAGTGAAATATTTTGTTTATAAATTATTTCATTTTATTTCATTTTTTTATTTTTATTTCAGATAGCGGGAAACTGATGGTCATTTTGTCTGATAGAACTTAAACATCTGATATAATTATCATGGTTGTTGGGGAGACCTAATCTCTAAGGAAAGCAGCCAAGTCCAACGCCACATTTAACCCTTGTGGGGTGAGGGTTTGGAATTTCGAAAATCCAATAGGATTCTTTTCTGGAGATTTGATTTATTCTGTCTCCTCCTCTCCAACAAGCTGTTGCATTCCAAGGGTCAAGATTTAATTAAAACATGTTAGTAGTAGTAACAATAAAAACTTACATATAAGGGTAAGTACATCCAGTATTAAGGTGCAGAGGAAACAGTCCTGGTGGTGTCCTGGGCATAAAGAGATGGTGCAGAGGCTTACAAGGTAGACCCATGTGCTGGGGCTGCCTGGCTCAGCACCATATAGTTCTTACTTCCGGGTTGCAGCTTCTCGCAGGACCCGTGAATAGTAGCCCGCCTCAAATGCCGGTTTCCCAGAGAAACACACTCCGGCGTGCCGAAGGGTCTCTGGTTGTTGATGGGACAGCTGGGGGTAGGTACACCTGTGGGCTGACTTCTAGCTGCACCGTAGGGCTTTCGCAACGCGTTTCACACAGTGTTGTGCTTCATCAGGCTACTACCTTGTAAGCCTCTGCACCATCTCTTTATGCCCAGGACACCACCAGGACTGTTTCCTCTGCACCTTAATACTGGATGTACTTACCCTTATATGTAAGTTTTTATTGTTACTACTACTAACATGTTTTAATTAAATCTTGACCCTTGGTGCGCTTTTGTGTTTCATTCCCTGCTGTTGCCCGCGTTTGGAGCCATCCTGCGACGGGACCTGTGGAGGAGGGGTGCCTTCACATCACATCAGCTGCAAGAGGGAAGAGTTGATCCACTACGAGATCCTGTTAGGAAGCAAGAGCGCAGTTTGACTTTCTAAGCTGTTGCATTCTATTGCTTCATATGTAGAAGCACATGCACACCGCTGGTAGGTGCTGGAGGGGGGTACTTATCTGCCGGTGCGCTGTATCCAGGGAGGTCCAGACATCCCAGAGGTACGTGAGCAAAGGAATGGAAGCAGGCACACGGTCTTTCTAAAGGTTTATTGTGCCACCAAAGGTCCAACGTTTCGGCAAATAGATTGCCTTTATCAAGGAGAGGGCATTCTATTGCTTGACATTTGAGGCCTATCGGATTTTGGTTATGTTTCAACCTAAAGAGAGTTCTACCTACTAGGTGCATGTCCTACGGACTTGTTGTAAGTAGCATATCAATTTTTACATTGGAGTAAAGAAGCGCATTGAACTAATGCATATGGTGCGGCATCCTTTCACCAATTGTGTATGTTGATTGCAGTTGCGATCTGTTTTATTGATTCATATGGATTATTACATTTTGAATTATCCCACTAGAAGTCAATTACTGAACATCATAGAGCTGATCACATATGTATCATCAGAGGTAATGCACTATTGTGGTATTTTTTGTCTTTGTCTCCAAAAAATAAATAAATATATATATATATATAAAAAATGGTTTTATCGGCTGACACTACTACAAGTCTTCCAACCCCCTTGTAAGTGCAGACAGCTGACACAGACACTGCCCTTTGGCTGCAAAAGGAAACTACAATTCCCAGCATGCTGTGCTGCTGCAGGGAGCCACTTCTGGTATAGGATGCTCTGACTTGTGATGGCAGGTCCTCAGCCAATGAAATTGGACTCTGGAGAGGTGGGACTAAGAGCACGGTAACAAGGGACCCTCAACGGTTTCAGCTAAAAGAGGTACGAAGCGTTTTGCGTAGTACAGGCCTGCTACACATATTTGCATTTTTGAGCTCCAACTGTGTGCCGGCACCATAACACAGGCCTTGATACCCAGGATTGGGTTGCTGCAGCTTTGGACTGACATACACCTGCACAACGTTTATGGGGAATGTTATGTGGATGTGATAATATGAATGTAGTGATCCATTGCTAAGGCTAAGGCCCCGCTGCACGCGCCTGGAAACCTGGCAGCGCATGCACAGAGCTAAACCGCGGTCTTCAGGCTGCGTTCTGAGGCGTGGTGGGCGTGGACAAAATGGGCCGGGTGGGCACGGCCTTGATGGGTGGCGGGGCTACGACACCGGCTCAGCCAAATTTCTGATCAGATTAGCTAGAGTTATCAATACCTGTGATCCATGACATGGCCCAGTACATCCTATCCACGGTGAAACCTCAGACCCTATTAGATACTTTGGTTACATCTCCCATTTCTGATTCTGAAGCCTGCACTGCTTGAAGCTGCCCTGTAATTCTGGAGCCAGTTAACATGCTGAGGTAGAATCAGAGATCTGATACACAACTTTAAGAGGTTAAAGTTGAAAACTGAAGCTGGTAATGTGCCAGATTGCTGTCCAAGAGCAAGCTTTCACGTCCAGCCTTGAGCTGATTGGAGCAAACACAACTATTTAAAGTAATGTGCACTACTGAAGCGTAGGAAGCATGCTATAGGTGAATGGTTATGGGAGTGGGGGTGGGGACAGAGGGGGGGAAATAGGCAAAGACTCTTTTGCTATTGGCTTTGCTGGCACCAAGTGTGTTAAAATTCAACTAAATGTGCTTTTCCTCCCCTGATTTTAAAATCTAAAGTACAGTAGGCTGGTAATGAATGAATGATCTCTCCCATAGTAAATGGCAGCCATGTCCCAATCTCTTTCCGAGCTGTGTGGATCACTTGATATTTAGATCAATGTGTGGATTCAAATCTTTGCTGTGCTAAAAGTTGAGGGCATCTGACTTCATTTGTGAGTGCAAATTGTCCTAATTTTGTTAACTATTCTGAGCCCATTCGAGGTGATGGGCTGTCCAGTTAAATGTTCCGTAAGACATATACTGCTGACATCATGGAAACGCTTCTCAGATTCATTTCGCTTCCTCTGCTTTTATCAATCAGAGGCGAGGGTCCCGCTGATTGGCTCCCTGGCGTACCATGTGACGCGTCGCAGCACGGGAACACAATCCAGTCGCGTCACAGCACGAAGAGGGCCAGGAAGCAAGGAGACACCGGGCCTGAGAGAGAGGATGTAAAGGGCTGGTGAGAGGTAGCTGCCATCTGCAGTGGGACCCTACTCTAAGGCTGCGGTCCCAGTGACTGCCACAGCGCACGCCTCGGTGTGCGCTGTGCGCACAAGCACCACACACCCCCTGTCACTCAGGGCCGAGTACATGCGTCGGCGCACATTCAGCAGCTGCGCTGTACTGCAAGATTACACACACACAAAAAAATTGTGTGTGGAACTTGCGACGGAGCCGTGGCCACGCCCCCGCCGGCGGTTCAGCCAATGAGGGCGAACCAGCCGCATGAGGTTATGGCCTCGTCCCCGCAAACCCCCCTGTCATGACCCCTCCCGTCGCAACTTCTCCCTCCCAGGACCGTGTGTGCGGGTGCAGCGCTGTGCACGCGCCACTCCCCCCCCCCGCCGGGCGCGCGTGCACTGGGACCGCAGCCTAAGGGTCACAAGGTACCTACTGTAAGGTTTATCCATTCTTACTGCATTGGTGAGAAAAAGCTTGTGAACCGCAATGATAAATTCCATAGTTTTTCCATGAAAACCTTCTTGAATCAAAACCAGTCTTTTCTTAAATATCCAAAGGGTTTATATTAACAATTCCATGTCTTTTGAAACAAAATGATGTAGGAATTAGACAAACAATGAGTAATTAAGTTACAGAATATGTGAAAAAGTAATTGAAACCCTGGTTTTATCAGCTAAATGAAAGGGGATAAGATCTAATAACATTTTAGGTTTGAAATATATGAAATATGTGAAAATCCTAAGGGGTTCACAAAGTTTTCCCAGCCACTGTATATAAAACCGGTTACATTACAAACATCATTGTAGTGTTCTCCCGTTGTCTGACCTAAAGCCACATGTGGCGTACCATCCTTAAATAGAGGACTCAGGCCCCCACCCCAGCAACAACAATCACTCTGGGGCCCGGCCGATTGGACATTTCACCAGCAGTGACGTTTCCTACCCTGGACCAGCCAAGGATTTATTTATTTTATTTATAAACATGTGTTACCAGGAAGTAATACATTGAGAGTTACTGCTCGTTTTTAAAGTATGTCCTGGGCACAGAGTTATGATGACAATACATGGTTACATTAAATGAACAGAGGTTTTACATTATATTTAAAGACCTTTCATGAACAGTTAAAGATAACATATGTAATGGGCAGATGTAGCAGTTACAGACCAGATTAAAATGCGAGACAGCTGGAGTCTTGCAAGAACTTAGACTGGTGGCAGTTTTGAGAGTCACTGGTAGATTGTTCCAGTCGTGAGGTGCACGGTAACAGAAGGAGGATAGGCCAGATTTTCTGTTAGACATCATTACCTGTGACACAGCCAGGAAATTAAGGTGTCAGGAGATGCTGGACAAGGTATGATATTCTCACAAATAACTTTCTCACAGCCCTGCTGATTACACATCCCTATCTGTGACATTTTCCTATCCTGGACCAGTTAGAGATGGTAGAGCAGGGAAGATACTGCACTAGGTATGATATTCTCACAGGTAACTTTTTCATAACTATTTGCCTGTTAGACATCATTACCTGTTAAATTCTCCTACCATGGACCAGCCACAAAATTAAGTGTCACGGAGATGGTGGACCAGGTGTGTCATTTCCACAGGTAGCATTTTTACATTATGGTACAGTACCGATGCAGCAAGAGTTACTGTGCTTGGCTCGCGGACAAGGAAGGAAAAGTCCAGCACCTGGATAGTGTCTGCAGTGATCACTCTTAATCCTCCAGTGCCGCAACCGCTGCAGTCATGAGGCAGTGGCACTGAAACCAGTAAGTCTTGCTACATCTGTGTGTATCTTACCAATTTCATATGTACTCCCACCCAAGAAAAAAAGTTCCTGCAAGTCTGCCTGTGACATTTTCACACCAGCTTTGCCACCAAAATATCTTCATACAGTGATTAAATATTGTGGGGCACAAAGTTTCCCTCTCTTCAAAAGAATACACAGAGAGGGGCGTCTGTGTCCACATTCACTTTGTGGATTTATTTTAGGATTTTTCGAGAAAAAAAAAAAACATTGAAAATTCGAAAACATTTCAAAGGGAACTTCCAGGGTTAGAAATGTGAGCGACATTACTGAAATTTGCAGTGCAAATTATAATGGCTGGGTTTTTTTCATGGCAATAAAGTTGACCTGGAGTTTTTTAGTTTTCACTTATTTAAATATATTTTTTTCTTTTTTAGAATATTGTCTACTTTTCTAAAATACTTTGAATATTTTAAATTTTGTTGAAAAAATCACCCATCTCCAAGAATAAGCAATGGAGCCTCCTTAGAACAGTTAATGATGGTATTGTATTTCAGTATCAATTCATTGTAGGTCCTGGTAATCTTTAAAAACAAATAACAAGAGAATATTAGGTGCCTTTAAAAGCATTCTTACAATGATTATTTTTTTTTTTGAAAAATTACAGTTTTAAAAGCCCCTACAAAAAGTAATTTTTTTGTCAGTACGTGTTTTAAAATAGATCATTTTGGGCTAGCTACTTGACATGACACTTTTAAATATACAGTACAACTCCATCGTGAAAAACCACAAACTCTTATCTCCTTGATGTGCAGGTTTGAAAAAGCAGCAAGATTTTTTACCTGTGTGTAAAAAGTGTCAGCGTGTATCGAATAAGGAAAATTCCTTTCTAACTAGAATGACGCATCCGACTGCTTCTTCTAACAGCATTAGGGGGGCAATCTGCCCCCAGACACATACGCTGCTTTTCTGAAATGAATATTACAGTATAACAATCCATTGGGCACTTAGACATCAAATCATCATGGTTTCGGTCTAACCACATTCGTATTTTTACATGACTCGGAAAATCAGTTGTGGTTGGTAATGGTTTAGAAGGCTTGATACAAAGCTTACTTGTCTATACAAGCTGTTATAAGTCGTAGGAGAAAATGTTAAAGGTCACATGTTACTTCCAAATTTAAAGACCCAGATCCATAAAAGGGTGCTATGGCTTAGCACTAATGGGAATTAAAGGAGGACTGAAGCTTAGCACCCTTTTGTGGGTCTCGGCCAAAGTACTCTGTGGACACAATCAGGGTATTTGAAAGTCTCTCAACTGGAAAATTGGGGTAAACTCGTGCAAAAAAATAAATCCCTGCCATATTTATCCAGGAAGAAAATTCTACTGATTGTTTCGAATGAGTTCCTTTAATAAATCTCGTTTTGCACCTGGGAGAATTTGATAAATTACTAACACCATACTGTAGGTAATCCCACCTACCGTATCTCATTCTTCAGTAAATTGTTCTTCAAGTTTGACCTGTTTTGGGAAGATGTGTCCATCCTGATCATGACAGTGATCATTAAACAGGGTGTGCTGCTTGGTAGACCAAATTATAACTGGCACTAAAGATTCCAATATTCTATATTAACAAATAAAACAAACTTGCCCTATACGTACTACAAATTGCTCTTGACTGTTGCGTGTGAAATGCACATACCCTTTGCGGGCACAGTGGGAATTAAAACGCAGAATATGGTGTACACAATTATGAGAAATCCTATTCTAACATGGAGAGGACACCAGCAACATTCAAGCAAGTCACTGGAGTTCTAAGTCTAGTTTTTAGGATTTGTAAATGACACCCTATCTACACAATTCCCGTTTGGGTGGTATATGGTGAGATATGTTGTGATATTCTGGAACAACACTGCCATTGAATCATAGTTAAATACAGTAGGTTAAAAAAAGGACATATGTCCATCACGTCCAACCTAGTGTATGTTAAATTTAGTCCACTGAGATAGTCATCCTTTGGAAAATCTTTTATATTCTGCGCTATCACTGGATTTGTTGTGTTATCAGGGGGAATAATGAAGCCTTTTACATCTACATATTAAGATGTTTAATGTTTCTTCAGATGTAAGAGATGTTAGGCATTTTCCTTGAAATCGGACTCATGAACACCACTTTGGGAAGCCACTTGCTTCAGATGCAAATCTGCTGTACTCCTGTGTGTTCACGTCAGTGCTTGGGTGTAGAAGGAAGGAAGGATTCTTATCTCTTGCCTTTTGCTTTTATGTTAGCAGCAATGGGAGTTGTTAGCAAGCAAACCTGTCTGAAACTGGACTCAGCAAAGCCATTTAAAGGAAAGCTAAAGGCTTTCCTTCGACAAAACATGCCGTTTGAAGCCATCCTGTAAGTATAAATCTGTGTTCTCTATGAAAATGTTGTGCCTGATTAATTTATAACGCTAACTCAAGTCCCTCTTACAGTATGCCGTAACACACCTTCAAGTGACTAGGCTATAAGGTATGTGCCAGAAGGGTGTCTTATGGCAAACTGTAAGAGCTTACTAAAGATGAGCTTTAATGTTCAATTTCCCAGCAAAAGATTTGTTTTTATGCCTCAGTACACAGATATAAATCAATGTATTCCATCTCTATAAATCCTTTTAAATACATCTTTTTGTGGACGTAGAGGCAGGAACTGTGTTAGCCAGAAGAAGAAATTCTTATAAAAAATTAGAAACAATGTCGGTCTAAAGATAATGGCCCATATTTTCTAAGCAGTGCTATGAAAGAAAACACATTTCAGAGGTTGAAGAAGCCTTACAGCCTATTCAACTGGATGAGCCATAAGATGGCTTCTGGTGCTGCAAAGTGTCTTACCGAATAGCACTGCTTAGTACATATAGGCCAATACCTTTTAAAACAAGCTAGACAACATGCTTCATGCCCTAATTTCAGTGAATTGCAAATGTAATATATAATGTATAAGGCGCAGGCTTCAGTATCCCTTCTGGTGCATTTTATGGGATATGGTGATATTATGCACCAAGTCTGCCATTGAATCCTATGGAAACGTGGTGATATTCTGCGTTGTAATGGCATATGTTGTGTTTTCTGGGGGGTAATGTTACACGCTACATCCATATGGTGCCATGTTGGACTTTAATAACATACAGTACTGTATGTGCAAATCTAACAGTACACAAAAAAGCCCCAACGCATCCAATATGACACATTATGATTAATTTCTATATGTATTTTCCTCTCATGAGTGTGGGTCATTTAGTTAAATCTTTTGGATAAAACATGTTAAGCTGCAACCACATCAAGGCCGACCCTTTCAGCAGGTCCTACACTGCCCATGTTATTCTGCGTCCTTTGTATGTCCTCCACTGCATAGAGAAAAGAGGAAGCGCAACAATTATATCGTCCAGGGGAGCTCAACTCCAGTCCTCAAAGTCCCCCCCACCCCCCCCCCAGGTTAGGTTTTAAGGATAGTCCAACTTCAGCACAGGTGGCTCAATCAGTGTCTGTCTTCGACTGAGCCACTGATTGAGCCTGTGCTGTGCCTGGGATATCCTTAAAACCTGACCTGTTGGGGGTCTTAAGACTGGAGTTGAACACCCCTGATATACTGATATAGTCAATAGAATGGGATGTGTGACATGTATACAGTGCATAAGGGGTTAACATTTAGAAGTGCTCTGTGTGACGCACAGTGCAGTTAAAACTTGTTTAAAACCCCCCCCAAAAAACAGAAGAGCCCTAAAAATATTGACCGAAATCTAAAAAAAATGATGTGCTAGAGAAAAAAAGTTCAGGACCAACAGAAGCTAACGTGGCTTTTCTTTTTGTAATTTATTTCAAAACAGGTTTACTACAAAGAACAATTTGTACATCTGTGCAGATCCCAAATTGGACTGGGTGAAAAAGGCCGTGCAAACGTTGGAAAAAAGATCAGTCAAAAAGGGGGGAGGAGGAAGAAAGAAAAACTAGAAGATCCTCTTAGAGTAGCAATCTGCGCTGGTCCCATTTTTTTTAAACATATTTGTTTATATGACCTGAGCCGGGAGTTGCTGAACATGGTTGCTGAGCTCCTGGGACCACCACACCCCATTTCCAGAGAAATCACTGTTTGAGTTGGCTTGTAAATATATTGTTTCCAAAAAAGTTGGCTCCCTGGTATCATGATGATGATGCTGCGGCTTCCCATTAGATGCTGGAGTGAGGTTAACCTGGGCGGCCATGTTGTTTGTCCCAAACAAGCGTTCTCAAAATGCTGATATCTCAGGAACTGTGGGACCCTTGAAGTGTAGTGTACCACAGCTCAGCTCCTGCTGACTTCTTGGTACAAGTAATGTAAAACAATATATACAGTATCAAGTCTGAATGATAAAACAACATTTAAAAAAACACCAGTTTTCCATTCAAATGCTATTTGTTGGGTCCAGAACACCCACATTTCATTGATTTGGATCCTGGGGGGGGGGTTGAAATGTCTGCTTTGAGCGCTGTGTCTTTATTATGACCAGAATTACATACACAGATGGAAAGAGACTCCCATGCAAAGTGGTACCCAGAATAAAGACAGCTCTCAAAGCATTTGAAAAAATATTGGAGTGCGATGTTCTGCACTGGAGCAGAACGCAGTGGGTACGCAGTGACATCATCATATGTTGCCTTTTACTATCGCATCAAAATAACTCAACTGTTATTAACAGTACCGCCACACTTTGGGCTATAATTACTAAGTGCTATTCCATAAGACACTTTCCATGCTGGAAGACTCATTATGTGCCAGTTCAAGTGAATGGGTCATAAAGGCCCATATTTACTAAGCTGTGTTACTAGATAAGACATCTTCTATACTGGAAGATACCTTCTAGCCTTTTCACTTGAATAAGTGGTAAAGGACCATATTTACTGAGCCGGAAAATGTCTCATAGACTAGCACTGCTTAGCAAAGCTGTCCTTAATTTTGTGCTTGATGCTCTTTTAAAACTGGGCATTAAAGTTGTATAATGCATTTTATTTGCTTGTTAAGACTTGTAGATTAAATAGTTACGCTCTTGTTCACATTTGAACATTACATTTCTAACGTAATAAACTCTGATTTCAAATGGCCGCCAGCAAAATGGAATTCCTAGTATACATTGTTATAAATGTGTTATTTGAAAAAAAAATCTGTGTATGCTCATGCCGCAAGAAAATATTGACATTATTATAATAAATTATTTTTCTACTAATATTAAAAAGATGGACCAAGATCTTTGGCGTTTGTTGAAATAGATGTGTAAATAATTTGATAGCAAGTGTGTACATGTTTTTGCCAACACTAGCTACAGTAAGAAGAGTGGAAATTGTCACCATTCATCACAAGATATCCCAATCACCCTTGTTTATTAGGATCTGTCTAAATATTGGGGTACCTCTCAGAGTCTATCTTAAAACAGCAATGAGCTCAATCTACATTACTTTTTATTTCTCATCAGAACTAGTTGTTCAGAACCACATCAGTCTTAAACCAAGGGACCTTTCTGTCCTAGTGGCCATGTCTAGTGAATATCGGTCGTGGCAAAGGTCAGATATGGTCTTCCGGTAATGTCCTGCCAGAGAGTCTTTCGGTAGTGATAGCATTGTTGTTTCTCATTGGCTTGACGGCAGGAAGGTAACTGCCAACCATGCTTTTTTCTTTATTGAATATATCTTACCATGACTTGAATAGTCTAGGATTGGTGGTATTTAAGGAGATAAAGACATCCATTTTATTTGGAGTATCTCTCCAAATCTCTGGCAAACCCACTATAACCAGCCTCACACTAAGGCTAAGGCCCCGCTGCACGCGCCGGCGCGCCCGCACTGCATCCAGGCGGCATGGGCACGGCACTTCACTGCTATATGCGTTCTTTAAGGAGCTGGTTTTCGGCATGGGGGGCGTGGCCAAAACAGCAGCAGCGTGCAGGCAGCTGATCTGTAGACGGGATTCCTATGCACAGTCCCCCCCTGCCCCGTCCCCCCCTGTGCATCTGCTGCTGCCTCTCCTCTCAGGGAAGACAATCTCAGCAGCGGGAGCTGGCTGCAACCTCCCCAGCACGCGCAGCCTGCAAGACGGGAACCGGAGGGAGGGGGGCGGATTGCGGCCATATACTGCACAGAGGACAGTGCAGATTTCGAATCGCAGGCGTGGGTAAACATAGCACATAGCCTAACATACACACAAACATACACACTCAGACCTCCCTCCCGTAGCTCTAGACAGCTCCCCTCCTCATTGGCTCCCTGCCGCACCACGTGACGCGTCACCGCTTAGGATCACGATCCTCGTGTATTCCCTGCTGGCTGACGCGTCACAGTGCGCAGCGAGCCTTGCAGCTAGGAGGGACTGGGGCCGGTTCGGGAGGAACTCAGGTCTGGTTAGTGACGCGCACGCGGCCGCGTGCGCCGTTGGATGCAGCGGAACCCAGGCCTTATGAGATCCAAAAGGTCGAAACCGCTGTCTGTGTTTACTGGCTATGCATCTTAACCCTGGCTGTGCCGAAAAGCTGTGTAATGCAGCGAGCATAAGCTTATAAGGGTCTGTGTCAAAATGGATTTGAAGCAAAAGGTGACACTGTGTGCTCATTTGCATGTCAATTCCCAGAATCCCTTGCTGCAGTGGAAGCACTAGGCGATAATGGTGAAAAGCAGGGTTGCATACCTGTCTAAGACATGTGAATGTGCTCACAAGTGATATTTTCATTTGCTATATAGTCTATACTTATTGGATCAGGCGTTTACTGGGACCTTCCGGTGGGTGCTATCAAATTATGCTCCGGAGCTTCTATTCTGAGAACTCCCTTCTGAGCACATCCTCACTCCTCTCACTGCATGAGAACAATCTTGGGCCATTTCTACGGGCACTAACTTTACATGGAACGTTCCTTAACTGAAAACAATAAATGGTGACAGGATATCCTTAATACACAAACTATATACACAAACCTATTTACAGAACTCACAGTGAGGCTTCAGTCTGAACTCTGAGGAACATGTTTCTAGAACATCGGATGGAGCTATGTATGACCCTATAGTGAAATCACTGGTCACAAGATATACAAAGGAGTGACTATCCCTTTCTGCATAGTCATCCTGCATCACATGATGTGGAGGGGAGTAACCAAAGTGATCCCACACAGTTATCCCTTTAAGGCTGTTAACCCCTTATACTAACCAGTAGTCCCCAAAGGAGGTCTGGGGGCGGGGGGAGAGCTACATACACACCCAATTGTTTCTAAAGTAGTCTCGTAAAAATCAATCCCTAAACTAGTGATTTTAAGCCGGGGCTCCGTGAGCTTCCCTAGAGAGTTCCGTGACTGACAGCAGGGGCAACTATTCCAACTGTCCCAGATGCCTTCACAGCAACCCAGTCGGCACCAGAACTCAGGCCCGACCGGAAGTCGGGTTCAGCTTCTACCTGCGGGACTAGCGCAGCCCCGGACCACTCCTCGCCCCAAGGTAGGATTCTTGGGGGGGGGTGGGAGGGGAAGGTGTGTCTGATGGGGATATTTGAGAGGGAGGGTGATTGTGTAAGAGCAGGGGGCATTGAGTGAGAGAGGATGGAGGGGAGAGTGAGTGAGCAAGAGAGGGAGGGGGGAGAGGTGGAGGAGTGAGAGAGGGAGTATACAAAACGGATAGTGTGCTCGAAGAGAACGCTTTGAAGGAATTGCAGACTGACAAAACTGTAGTGATAAACCCCCCGGACAACGGGAGAAATGTCATTAAACTAAATATAGATGACTATGTCAGCGAAAGTCTTAGACTGCTCTTTGACCAGAACTGCTATCGAGTCTTGAAAACAGACCCCTTAACTATCTTTAGGACAGAACTCATAAGAATCTTGGAGGCTGGCCTGTCTAATAAGGTTATTTCTCATAGGAAGTATGGATTTATCCTTGTTAACAACCCAAGGATAGCTACTTTTTATAGCCTCCCCAAGGTGCACAAGAAGAAGAAGGTCCCACCTCCCGGCCATCTTCTTGTGTCAGGACAGTTTTACATCACTTTACCTGCTTGTGCCATTTAGTTTTATCCCAGGCCTCAGGAAGTTCAGGTGGGGCCTGTGTGTGGATGCCCCTTTAAAATGTAAGTAACTCAAAGATAAAGGGCAACTCATACTAAGCAGTGCTAGGCTTCAAAACACCTTCACTTGAATAGGCCGTGAGGTGTCCTCTGGCACCCCTGAAAGGTGCCATAACTTTGCACTGCTTAGTAAATATGGACCGTAATGTTCTACAAAGCATTGTGCTTTGCATGTGCACTACTGCACCGACACACTTTATTCGAGCAAATACCCAGTATGTACCTGGCAGATACCTGGAATGCGCCGCTCCTCACCTCTGACAAGCCCCGTTGCGTTTGCCTACCCAGCCTGGGTTCATGCCTGGCTGACGGGCGGCTGATCTGTTAAATGATAATGATTAGGATTTAATAGGCTGCAATGCTTCGCGTGTCTACCAGATGGCATAAATTCATGAATTGTAATGCAGTATATATATATATACTGTGCAGTATTGCAGCCAAAGGGAATAAAATGCTTCAATCCCTGCATGGAAAATAACCCAATGCACTCGGGCAGAAAACAGTCACAAACCTCAATACACCCGGGTATACCCGAATTCGTGGGACTAGCCGAGCTCGAATAAAGTGTGTCGCCAGTGTATGGCTTAAAACAGTTTAGTAGACGTGGTCTATAGTTTTTAAATAAATCCAAAGGAAAATGTACATTCCACAAAAATCTCCTATAACCCTAGTTAATGTTAAAATGTTTGTTTTTGAGTCATGCATTTAGCAATTGACCTCTCACAGGATTGCATTTCCCTCTGAGCAAAGCACTCACCTCTTCGCCCTAGAAAGAAGCTTATTAAAGTATCTGTGAGGGGAAGACGGAATTAGAATAGATTTTTTTTCAAGCATCTACAGTACAAATCAATCTTTTTCACGTGCCATGATTGAAAAATCCAATAAAGCTCTGATTTTCTGGCAATGCAGAGCAGCTCAAGAAATTGGTATTTAGAATCCGTTCCAATAAAAAAAAAAAACTTTGCTCAACAGATATACAGGAGTCGAAAGCTGTAGAATAGTTGAAGATGATGTAACTATCATACAAATACAGTGGAGGAAGACTATTTAATGTCTGACTATTTAATTTGACGATCCACGGCTGGATGAAGGCCTCCCCAGTGATCTTGCAAGCATCTCTTCTTCACGTTGCTCCAACAAATTTCATATTTTATTTTGGCTGTTGTCTTGGTCTCTTCATTTCCATTGGAATCCAGTTGAGTACCATCTTAGTTCAAATGATGATTATATAAATATAATATATACACACATATACACATATATGTGTAGCCATGCCACCTATGGCTACTAACCTGCCCTACTCCTAGCAGTAAACCCTTGTTAAGCAGGCATGCCAGTAGTCAATATGGGTTTTCCCCACTCACTGATGCTGCACTTGAGTGACAGGGGGAGGGGGTGACATCAAGCCTTAGCATGTCCAATCATGGGACAGACCTGATGCCCTCTTCCTAGCTGTACTTAAGGGTGGTGCCGACCCAAATGTAGCAGTGTATTTACACCCTTGAGAGAGGCAGGTTACACAGCCAAGAGCCTGACTATTGGGCCTTCTCTGGTCCTCTTTCCTTTGGGGGAGAGTGAGTGTGTACCATACCTCTGTCTCTGCTAGAGGGGCAGGGGAGAGCTGGGACTGCTGCTGGTGCCCTTGGCCTGTAGTGAAGGTCCAGGACCATCCTTCAGTGGGTAGCTGAGAGTGAGATTACATTGGGCAGAAGATTGCAGTGTACTGCTGTTGGAGTACAGACAATAAACCGTTCCTGTTGTTATACCTCCGGCCTGGTGTGTGATCTTACTGGGGGGGAAAGGTTATTGGTTCTACCGTGGGAGATCATCTTCAGTTCCCTGGAGCCTATGGCAGATGGAGGCACTGCACTGATAAAGATATGTAGGGTTTGAACCCCAAAAGCCTGTTCCTGTGTCCCTACAACCATCGGCAGACAACTCAGCCCTCCTGTTACCAGCAAGTATCATGCACCACAGACCAGTAATGGCAGAATCTCCGACAGGGTGGGGAGACACTGTTACAGCTTCATGTGGTCTATTCATACTCAAAGGTGCAATCTCAGTTAGCTTCATGTGGTCTATTCATACTCAAAGGTGCAATCTCAGTTAGCTGGCCAAAAAACAACCTTTTGTACGCAATTTCACAATCTAATTGGTTTCCTTAAGCAAATCTAACTGTGCAAAGATTTCATTTATTTTGTTTCTTTGCAAATTAACCACAGATTAGGGGAGTGTTTGTCAATTGAGTGTTTTCTTCGCTGTTACCCCACCCTGCCCTTATCATAGAGCCAATTAAGATAAGGAGGAGAGAGTGGGCTCTGCCTGTGCAAACTCATATTGAATACACAGTGACAGACACAAGGGAGCAGCCAGAGGAAATCAAACCCCCTCCCAAGTCTCAGCTCACCGTGTTTACAAACTAACTTTAGAACAGGGTTTAAAAATACTTGTAAGTGTCAGGTTTTGGTATAAAAGGCATCAACCACCCAGATGTGACCCCTTCCACGTCACTGCCATAAGTGCTCTGTGTTTTAGAGCAAATTGCTACATCTTGATACAGATCTTTCTACAACTTTGACTCTACGTGATCTAGACCAGGAGTGACCAACCTTTTTTCAGGCGTGCCAATAAACAAGAATAAAAAAAATTGCGGGCCACTGTCCTACTGCCTCCCTACATCCACTCATCCTCCCCCCTCTCACTCACTCACTCTCCCCCTCCTTTCAATAAATCCCCCTCCTCTCACTCAATCCCCCTCCACCTTTCACTAAACCCCCACCCCTCTTCCTCCTCTCACTCAATTCCTCCGCCCCCCCTCTTAAGAATTTTATCTTGGGGAGTGTTGGGAGGTCTCTGTTCCCATGGCAGGTGGGCCCACCAGCAGGGGGATGTGGTGGCAGGAGGAGAACTGAGGAGTGGTTGATCTGAGTATTACGTGGGCCATTACAAATGCTGTCGCGGGCCACTTTGATCACCCCCGATCTAGACCCTTTGACACACATGCATCAATTGCCGGTACAGGTTATCGCACCCATGCAGGCGTCAACTCCCTTTTACTTGAATGGGAGTTAAAGCCAGAACGTGTGAATAACCCACACCGGCGCTTGATGCATTCGCTGCGTTTTGGGCAATTCCGGTAGAAATATCTTGCAACTTTCTCAGGCATCAAATTATTTGACTATATTTGCCATACCATTACAGCGGGGAGGCTGTTCCATGAATTACAACTCTTTCAGCAAAAGAAACAATACTTCCTTGCATTTTCCCATGTCTCCCATCCTCTAGCGCATCCATGCTCTTGTACTGTAGTTGCTTATTTCTGAAAGGTGCTTGCCTTCTACATTTTATCTATGCCTTGGGAGCATTTCCAAATCACACTTCCCTCAGTTGTTCTGGGGTATACAGGTTGAGATCCTTAAGACTTTCTTAAAGTGTGTCCCCCTGATCCATCACAATTACAATGTAGTCTCATCAACACATAACCCAGGGGTTCTCAATTCCAGTCCTCAAGACCCCCCAACTGGTCAAGATTCAGGATATCTCTGCTTCAGTCTTGGTGGCTCAATCAGTGGCTCAGTCTTCGACCAGTTGGAGGGTCTTGAGGACTGGAGTTGAGAGCCCCTGTCGTAATCAATTATTTGAATGGAGGGGGCAGCAACACAGGCCTTTGCTTGCCCCATTTGGCAACAAAAGGATTTATACAACTTAGATGGTATACAATTGAATTTCAGCTGTCAAACTGCTAGTCTTTCAAACAATTCTTTAATCGTTCCCAATAGGAGCTGAGGTTAATCTCATGCTTAGTGCTTCTTACTAATACATTCTAAAACTCTCCAGTGTCTGTTATCTAAACGGTTAGACATGGCTTGTCCAAAACGTGAAGCACAATTGCCAGTGTTAGAACGGTGTATTGCATTTACAAGACATTACATATGCTATTATGGAATAAATGTCATTTAGATGGATGTCATTACGCTGTAAGTTTATTACAAAATGGAATGAAACTAGGAAACCATGACACACAAGTAAAGTCTCTTTATTTGCCCCCTCTTTTCTTATTACACTCAATGTGTATATTTGCTGCTCTGCTCAATTGAAAACTATATCCCCCTTTAGTTACTCGATAAATGACCTCAATAGTATCTTAACCTTTACAGTGCTCCAGTGTGCCCCCAGACCTCCAGCACTTTCCGGTCATGTGACAGATCAAGGAATGATCACATGACTGCGACTGGCATCCCGGATGCAGGAAACAGAAATGGAGGGGGCCCACTTCGGTTTTAATCGGGCTGGCCGCTCAGTCTGAATGGTCAGCCTGATCACCCAGTGTCACAAGTGCCTATGATATACATCGTAGTACATCATAAGGGCCTCTGAATGCAAAGGCCTATGCTCTACCAGATACGTCATTAGGGCACTGTAAAGGTTAAACCAACATATTCCCTCCATACACACTCTCCATATGCTTATGACCTCCTCTTCTCACCTTCCCTCACAACCTCTTAGTTACACTGGCCACTCATATACACCATCTGGCCACAGAGAGGAGGGGAGAGCCGGGGTAAGTGTAGCTTTGGGGGGCCCGGACGGCTGAAGCTGGAAGTTCTGCTAGCCAAGTCCTCCATGCGCAGTGGGGTCTTGGCTCTCCTCAGCTGCAGGGTCCTCTCTTGCCAACCCCCCTCACTCCCTCGCCGGTTGGAGTCTAGTTCTGAGCCCTGGGTAAGTTGGGTGCAGTCCTGGCCATAACAATAATATTTGATTTTTCTATGAAATACATTTGAATGCTACGTTGTTAACTTTAAGTAGAAGACACTGACAATTTTTTGACAACAGCGCCACCTTGGAACTGTATTCTGCAAAACTGTTACTGATGTTTTATTTATTTATTTTAATTTGTAAAATGTTTTACTAGGAAATAATACATTGAGAGTTCTCTCTCGTTTTCAAGTATATAATCCCGGGACCATGTTGACAATACAAGGTTACGTTATATAAAAAGTGGTTAAAAGTTATGTTTACAGACATGAACTTAGAGCCCACAATGTCATTCCCCCAAGCCCCTGAATATAGTCTTATATAAAACACAAACAAGAAAGGTCTCGAAGTATAAACGGCCACGGCTTTTATTAAATACAACATCAAAAGAACGTCAACTCCCAAAACCGTGCCAGAGTGCTCCACCAATCAATAAGGGCAACGGCACTCAAGCCGTGGCCTGCAACCCATCAAACCAGGCAACCTAAAGCCCTGGCCGCTCCGCTGAATTATCATCAGCTGTGATAATTAGCACCGTGCCCACTCGCCACCACAAGGCAATACTGTACCACCGGAGCCCCGTCTGGAAAGGTTCAACCTCACTTAACCCCGATAGAACCGCCACCACGAAATTGAAAGTGCTCATCATATAGCCACGACGTCCCACTATTCACAAAAATACCATATCATGGCTATTAAACAAAGCAGAACCAAAATGGGACGACTTTTTGCCAATTACATTTGCTAGGATGGAAAACGCTTGAAGCCAATTAGAAAGTGTCCGGGAAAAAGTTTTTTTTTCAATATCCTCCTTTCTAGCTTTCCCTTTCTTACTGAACCTCTCTAATGCCTCCCTGAAGCCTGGCAGCAAGGACAATATCCCGACATACTCTCCCTTCCATTATCTTCTTCAACATTCATCAGTGAGCCTTAGGACTAGAAGCTGGCTCTTCCCCCTTCTCCAACCTTTCCCTTTCCCGCCTCACCGATTGTATTCAATGACGGATTTGAACTGTGTAAGAAAAGTTTGCTTCTTTCGGTCTATCAGAGTAGACACAACACATTTCTTCAGTTCAGAATAATCTTTATTGTTCAGTCAGCGTGTAGCAGCATTTGCTGCGCAGTAGTATACATGTTCATGTAGCAAGCATCAGAATACATACAAACATTGGTGAATCCCTACCTTATATGATATGGTTTATTAAATTTCCCAACAAGTTTAGCTAGTCCCATCTTACGATTATGAGTAGAAATAAATAAAGGAAAAATACTACAATAATATTTTCTACTGCGCAAGCGTGGGCACATCGTGTGTGATAAGCAACCGATAAACAACATCTGGTGTTTATACTACACTGGCGACACACTTTATTCGAGCTTGGCTAGTCCCACGAATTCGGGTATACCCGGGTGTATTGAGGTTTGTGACTGTTTTCTGCCCGAGTGCATTGAGGTATTTTCCAAGCAGGGATTGAAGCATTTTATTCCCGCTGGCTGCAATACTGCACAGTATATATATATATACTGCATTACAATTCATGAATTTATGCCATCTGGTAGACACGCGAAGCATTGCAGCCTATTAAATCCTAATCATTATCATTTAACAGATCAGCCGCCCGTCAGCCAGGCATGAACCCAGGCTGGGAAGGCAAATGCAACGGGGCTTGTCAGAGGTGAGGAGCGGCGCATTCCAGGTATCTGCCAGGTACATACCGGGTATTTGCTCGAATAAAGTGTGTCGGTGCAGTATATGTGTATTCTGCTACTTTAGCAGGTTACTTGAACCCTAGCATGTTCTGCCAAGTTTAAGATCCATTTTGTCGGTATATTTTATATCGAACTGGTTTACCCATCTCTCTATAAAAGGACTTCTAATACACTACCCCTCTGAATCGCAAGATGGATTTTCAGTGGTGTGGTGAGGGAGAGAGAGAGGTGGGGGCGTGAGGGAAAGAGAGAGAGGTGGGGGTGTGGGAGAGGGGGGGCTTGAGGGGGAGAGAGAGGTGGGGCGTGAAGGAGAGAGGTGGGGACATGAGGGAGAGAGGTGGGGGCGTGGAAGAGAGAGGTGGGGGCATAGGAGAGAGGTGGAGCGTGAGGGAGAGAGGTGGGGCATGAGGGAGAGAGGTGGGGCCATGAGGGAGAGAGAGGTGGATATATGACGGAGAGAGAGGTTGGGGCATGGAAGAGAGAGGTGGGGGCATGAGGGAGAGAGAGAGGTGGAGATATGATGGAGAGAGGTGGGGGGTGTGGGAGAGAGGTGGTTGTGTGGGAGAGAGAGGTGGGGGCATGAGATGGAGAGTTAGGTAGAGGGTGAGAGAGGTGTGGGACAGAGAGGCGTGAGACAGAGAGGGGAGAGATGAGGTGTGAGATAGGGGAGAGTGACGCAAGGCTGCCAGCACTGGGGGTCCAGCTGTCTGTCCAATAGGAACGCTCCTGCTCCGGTCACATGGTTCCCAGGCTCACACTGCTTACCTGCTGCTGTGCTGTGTAATGGATTCCTGCAGCTCCCACGCCGGCTGAAGACACTTCTGATGCTGCCACAGGTACTGTAAGTGATGTGATTATTTTCAGCTATCCTGACATTGCCCCCGGCGTCGGTCCCACTTCTCAGTTGCCGGGTCCGGGTAATGTCCGGGTAGTTGAAAATGTGCCGGGTAACGCTGGGTACAGGGTAATTCCGGGTACTCGGTACATCACTAACGGAAACGTTAACAGTTATTTGGAGAATATATTCTAAAAATGAAAGCTTTCAAAATAATAAATAAATAAAGAACTTCAAGCTGCATAAATATGCTGTTTCGTAAAAAGGTTCACTTTTTTTTGCTTTTCTAAGACTTTTATTAAGAGATATCCATTGATTTCATTTACAGTAAGTACAAAGTTAATGAAATCAACACATAATGACATTCACTGATATTACATTACCATATTGTATTAGTGGAGACAGTAGAGAGTCATTGATCAAAACCTCGCTTCATGTAATTAGTGAGAACTATTGCAGTCTATTTTCAGTGCCAGAAAATTGTTAAAAAAAAGAGATGTGGAAAACGCAAAGGAACACACACACACACACACACACACACACACACACACACACACACACACACACACACACACACACACACACACACACACACACACGCTTAAATAAATATACACACAGATACACATGCATAGAGAAAATTATAGACGCCAATATAAATATACACATAGAAAACTATATACATGTTCAAACATGACACACAAATATACACACATACACATGCATACAGAAAACTAAACAAACATACAAATATACACACCCAGAAAACACACACACACACAAAATACACACACATTGGAAATTACATACATAGCCAAATATGACACACATAAACATGTATATAGAAAACTGCACACATACAAGTATACACACAAATATACACACCATGAACATACAGTACATACAACATACATACATACATACATACATATATA
This sequence comes from Ascaphus truei, assembly GCF_040206685.1. Taxonomy (NCBI): domain Eukaryota; kingdom Metazoa; phylum Chordata; class Amphibia; order Anura; family Ascaphidae; genus Ascaphus; species Ascaphus truei. The sequence continues at coordinate 31,968,085 of NC_134496.1, forward strand.
AATATACATAGAGGTGTTGCTGGTGTTACTACTCCGCTAAGCGATGCATTAACGCTGGTGTGTTACTTTCGCAAGACAAAGGGTAATAATGCCTGCTACATCTACACACACACACATAGAAAACTATAGTATATACACCGCCAAAAATGGCACATGTACACACACATACATGTGAACACACAAACACACCCATGTTGAAGAGAAATCTATACGTACGTACTGTACAGATAATACAGGTATACACACCTAAAATAAACACACACACACAGAAAACTGAAATTGGAGATCCAGAGTGCAGACTCTCAGGGTGTGTGAAAACAAAATAGTACAATACGTATGAACTATAGGACCGCACCAAGCATAGGGGGGAGAGGAGAAGGCCCACTCACATGCTACAAGATATTATCAGGCATCTTTGGATATAATCCAAGAGGGATAGATGTTCTAAATCTTCTTCCCAGTATTAAAACGGTGTGATTGGAGGACAGTCTATACTCAGGCATATCAAACTCCAGTCCTCGAGGGCCGCAAACAGGCCAGGTTTTCAGGATATCCCTACTTCAGCACAGCTGGCTCAATTTGTGGCTCAGTCATACTGAGACTTGAGTCTATATAATAGGTAGAGTAGAAGAAGAAACAAACTTAGTATAATAACGTTTTATAAAATGTGAAAGAAAGATAAACCAGTGGAAATGCACTCGCATAGAGTATTCCACATGGGTCAAATCATGCTGAGACCACACAGGGTAGAAGATCAAGGGGTGCTCCACCATACGACTAATCCATAGAGTATAAATCTTCAAGGACCCCAATATAGCAGAGTGGGTTTGTAAATAGAATGGCCTGTGAGTCACTCATAACCATATGTAGAATTATTGCCTCATGGTAGCTTACACAGTCCAAGTACTCAACTATAATGGTCAAACATAAAGATATATAATCCTTACCCACTCCTGCCGTCTCTAGGGGTCCACTGTGGCGTGCCAGCCATGGAGATAATCCAGATACAAGTAGAAAAAGAAAGCGAACAGCGCACTGCCAGGGAGTCAGGTAGTGAAAAGATAAAAGTCCATTTATTTCAGAACATATCTGATAAAAAACATCACCCCAGGGGGGGGTAACAAATAACATCTTACGCGTTTCAGACGGGTAGGTCCTTTATCAAGGAGTGTGGAACAAAGAGCAACAAGGGTGCCTTATATACCCCTTACTTAATAAGAAAATTACAAACACTTGAAAAAAAAAAAAAAAAACTCGGCCCACAACCCACTGCGCATGCGCGTAACGTCACGCGAGGCGCCACCATCGCCAACCAAACATCGGTAGGTAGACACGCCCCCCGCTCGCCACGTGCATGCGCACTAAAAGGAAGGGCACAAGCTAGGTATATTCCTAGTCTGTGATGACTTAATATCTCTCATATGACGATAACCTAAGGTAGGGAGTGTTAGGAATGTGAGCACACAGCGCCTCAGGCGGAGCTCACGGCTCTCTCCTTACACTGCTCAGACCCTTCCACTACAATTATGCAAGCCCCCTTCAGCTTCAGCACTTACCCCTCGGCATGGTGGGACGCTCCACTAGGTACTTCCTCCACGCTCTGCGCCGCAGCCGTCGGCGCGGAATCTCCGCCACGTGCGCACCCCACGTTGCTTCCTCTCATGCGCACGTTGGACTTACAGTGCACACACAAAAGCCCTTGAACTTATCCCCACTCAGGCTCCGCCCCCAAACACCGCACGGTTACAATCTGGCTCTTGCTGATTGTCAGGAAGAAGGGGGTAGGATGGTCCGTGGTTCACAGCAACTTCAGCAGTCAACGCATGGATGTCTAAAAAAAACTTTATTGATCGCTAGCAGTAAACATCAGGCAACCACTCTAACATGTTTCGTCCAGGCTATGGACTTTTTCAAGTTTTTGGTCAAGTTCCTTAGGTTATCGTCATATGAGAGATATTAAGTCATCACAGACTAGGAATATACCTAGCTGGTGCCCTTCCTTTTAGTGCGCATGCGCGTGGCGAGCGGGGGGCGTGTCTACCTACCGATGTTTGGTCGGCGACGGTGGCGCCTCGTGTGACGTCACGCGCATGCGCTGTGGGTTGTGGGCCGAGTTATTTTTTTTTTTTCATGTTTGTAATTTTCTTATTAAGTAAGGGGTATATAAGGCACCCTTGTTGCTCTTTGTTCCACACTCCTTGATAAAGGACCTACCCGTCCGAAACGCGTAGGAGGTTGTTTGTTACCCCCCCTGGGGTGATGTTTTTTATCAGATATGTTCTGAAATAAATGGACTTTTATCTTTTCACCACCTGACTCCCTGGCAGTTCGCTGTTCGCTTTCTTTTTCTACTTGAGACCACACAGGGTCAATTAACAAAACGTCAGGGAGACTCGCGCACTTGAGCCGCCGGTCATCCGATCCTCCGATCCTCCAGCTGGCTCGCGTGACAAACACTTCTGGTTGGGGTTGTCAGTGGTGGAGGCAGAGGGAGCTGCAGCCTGACCTCCTCTATGTCGGAGACCTCTACCTACTGGTCAACCTACGCGTTTCACTCAAATTTGAGCTTCCTTACTAATACACATAAAAAACTACAAATGTAGCGAGACTGACCTTTCTTTCCACCACAATTATAGACACTGTTCCCGGTGGCATTCAGTAATTCGTAAGTAATGGACCGCCCGTAGCGATGTCGAGGGTTTCACTCTCATGGAATTTGCTTTTAACACCACGGGTTCAGTAAAAGGGAAGCTGGCTACATCGGTATGGACACACGCAAAAATTACACACATATGTAGAAGAGGAACCCATACACATATATACCGTACAATATATAGACACACAAATTTACTGTACACACACACAAAAACATACAGGCGCACAAAAACATACACACCACACACACATACACACCCAATAAATATACAGACACACATAGCAAACTATATACTCACTCACAAATGAAGTGTAGACACTTTCACTGGTGTTTTGGTGTGGATTATGGTTCTAAAATATACAACGTTTGGTTGAACTGTTTCAAACTTTTAACGCGTTTTTTTTTACGTTTTTAAAAATACACACAAAAACATAATAACAATACATTGAATAAAAATAAAACATCTGAGGATGAGCCTTTCTTGGGGTTTTACCTCGCTTTTTTTGGATTCTGCAATTTTTTACGAAATTCAGATTTCGATCCCGTGAACATGCCGATCCTTACTAAAAATGTCACGCAAACACATCAGTTCTATACAAATATTTACTCCAGCCCTTTCTAACTGAGTGGATAGCTAAGCTGGTTACCACCCCAAACATAGATATATATACACTGGCGACACACTTTATCGCAGTGCGGCCAGATCCGCAAGCCGGGAGATTTCCCGGCTTGCTAGTGGCCGCCCCTCGGCGTGCCGCGCGTCATAGACGCGCGGTCACGCGTCATCGGGAGCCTGCGCCCCCTGCACGCGTGTCCAAGGGCTCCCCGAGGGAGCCCTGGTGTCCCGCGATCGCGGGACAGCGGCAGGGGGTTCCGGGGGACCCGGCGGACCCGGCAGCGGTAGGGAGAGCGCCCCGATCGGAGGGCGCTCTTCCGCTGCTTCGGCGCGCGCCCGTCACACTCGGGCGCGCGCCAGGCTACTGCACAGAACGGGCAAATGCTCGAATAAACTGTGCCGCAGCAGTATAAAGGAGAAAAAAAAAACAAAAAACAGGCGCACTCATAATGTAGTAAGGTTAACAATTTTATATATGGGACTGGTAAAATATGAATTTTCCACTCACAAACGGAGAATAATAAATCGCATGTATGAGATATAATACTCAATCGCCAACATGTACAGCAGGAACTCGACTGCAACACCGGATAGAATAGCGTTCACATCACCGTATTGAAGGGAATCCATGGTAGTGATTCTTTCATGGATCGAAAGTAACCAGGCACCTCCTCGCTGTTCAAGTGTCTCACTCGTTGTGGAGGGCTTGTGGAGTGCGCCTGTTTTTTGTATCTCTTTGACAAAGTCCCTGGTGGGACAAAACGCGTCAGAGTTCGCTCTGTGGCAGATTTTTTTGTGTATTATGCACCAATAAACTAACCTTTATTTTACTGCGTGTGGATCTATTCATACCCCGGCGGCAGCAGTGAACCGCCTTACTACTCTCTATTTTTGCTCCTTTTAAATGTTAGTGCCAAGGATTAATCGATACAGATGTCTTATCTTACTGAAACATATATATTGTACTAGCTGATATACCCGGCGTTGCCCGGCATTGAATTTTCCCGCTCCCCCTCTGTCTCCGCTCCCCCCTCTCTCTCTCCCCCCATTGCCATCTCTCTCCATTGGCATCTGTCTCTCTCCATTGTCCTCTGTCTCTCTCCAGTGCCCTCTGTCTCTCTCCATTGCTCTCTCTCCTCCCCCCTTCCCCTTTCTCCCCTGTTAACAGCAATCGGGGCCCCCTTGCACATGAATGTGGCCCCCCGTGTTAACAGCTGGGTTCCCCCCCTCGTTCACAGCTCCGGCCCTTCCCCCCCTCACATGTCCAATTCCCCCCCTTCAGAGCTTAGTGGGTGGGTGAGTGACTGGATGGGTGAGTGACTGGATGGGTGAGTGACTGGGTGTGTGGGTGGGTGGGAGAGTGACTGTGTGGGTGAGTGACTGTATGGGTGAGTGACTGTGTGGGTGAGTGACTGTGTGGGTGAGTGACTGGGTGGGTGAGTGCCTGGGTGGGTGAGTGACTGGGTTGGTGAGTGGGTGGGTGGGTGGGTGGGTGAGTGGGTGGGTGAGTGACTGGGTGGTTGAGGGACTGGGTGGATGAGTGACTGGGTTTGTGAGTGACTGGGAGGTTGAGTGACTGGGTGAGTGACTGGGTGAGTGACTGGGTGGGTGAGTGGGTGAGTGACTGAGTGGGTGGGTGGGTGTGTTATCTCCCCCCTGCATCTCTTCTTCTCCCCCCCTGCATGTCCCCCCCCTGCATGTCTCCCCCCCTGCATGTCTCCCCCCCTGCATGTCTCCCCCCCCTGCTGTCCCCATACCTGAAGCAGCGGTGGAGGCTGCAGGTAGGAGCTGGGGAAGGGAAAGGGCGGTGAGGCGCGGGTGCTGTGAGGCGGCCATGACAGCAGCAGCTGTAGGGAGGGAGGAGGACATTGGCGCGGGGGCTTTGAGGCACGGTGAGCCGGCCGTGGCAGCTGCAGCGGGTGGGGAGGAGGTGAGGCGCTGCTGAGAGAGGGTGAGGCGCTGCTGAGAGAGGGTGGGGGGTGGTGGGGCAGAGGCAGGTGTCGTCATCGTCGGTGGTTCCCCCTCGCCCACGCGGAGATGTGTCAGCGGCGACACTACCCACATGCTGCTGCTGGCCGGGGCTCGTGTGTGTGTGTATTGCAGTTGGGTGAGGCGGCAGTTGGGTGAGGCGGCAGTTGGGTGACGTCATAGAGCCACCAATCTGATTGGCCAGAGGCTGCGGACCAATCAGATTCACCACATCTACAACCCCACAAATTTCAATTTTATATATTAAGATAAAATACATAACACACAATATAAAATGTAATAGCATAAAAATCACAAAATATTAAAAATAGTTGTAAAAAATAAATTAATGAACTGTGGACCTTATTAAATCACCAGTCCATGTGTATGAATAGCCCAAGTCTGTGTCAATACTCATTCCATGGAAAATGTGTGTAGAAAACATAGCAATACAGTCTAAATATCCTCCAATAACAAATAATAAAAAATATTTGCAACCAAAATTGGTAGGTAACGAAATGATAGAAAACAACCCAGATCTATATATTCATTCCATTAGGAAATAGGCGTTTTGATAGAATGAATCCATTGTGCTTCCTTTTGTGACAATTTGGTGAGCCTATTACTACCCCTTCAGTTTGGGTCAATTTGATCGATACCGAGGAATGTTAGCCCTCCAGGGTTTTGAGTGTGCTTCATTTTAAAGTGTTTGGAAACACTATGTGATTCAAGCCCATTTTTAATATTACTATCACGGTCTTGGATCCTAATTTATAATTGTCTGTTTGTACGGCCAAAGTACTGTAGTCCGTACGGACATTTCAGCATATAAATAACAGAACTACTAGTACATGAAATGAACATTTTAACTTCACATTTCTTACATATAATACTGGAAATATGAAATACTGTACCTGGTAAAATGCTAATAGTAGTCATTTACATGCCATATTAGCATATCTCCCAGGTATCTCAGGGGTGTCCATTTGTTGTGCACAGGATTCTCTCCACGTGTTGTCTAAAGGTGTGTTTGAGGGGATACAGAATAAATAGCACTTAGGATTCTAGAAAATGTCACTCTCTTTTCCGGAATATTTGCACTTGCGAAGTATTCGTGCCGATTTCTAATCTTGGTGAATAATTTCCTGTCTCTAATCTCATGTACAATTGTGAGTAATTCACATGGTTGTGCTGTCCCTACACTGTATTGCGTAGGTGTTTGTCACTGCCATTAGTACACTTTGGTCCTAGGAGGAACTGACCCCTTAAACATGTCACTGCCATTAGTACACTTTGGTCCTAGGAGGAACTGACCCCTTAAACATGTCACTGCCATTCGTACACTTTGGTCGTAGATGGGACTGACCTTTAAAACATGTCACTGCCATTGTCATTAGTACACTTTGTATGTGGGACTGATCCCTTAAAGATGTCACTGCCATTCGTACACTTTTGTCCTCGGAGGGACTGATCCCTTAAACATGGAACTGGGATGAGTACATTTTGGTCCTAGGAGCGACTGACCCTTTAATTTGAGATGAGAAACAGAGCCATAGACAGGAGACTCCATTTGTAAAATATTGGCAGCTAGTTTATGACATATTCCTCCTGAAATAGGACACATTATGCACCAGAGAAGGAAAATTGAATTTGATGCATGAGTTTGAATAAAACAGACTGAGTCAATGCAAATTTGGACCATTCATCATGATGTTAAACTTGTGTACAACTCCCTTTTTTCTGATCCCTTTAGTGATTGAACCAGAAAAAATATTGTGTCGGCCTATTCTGTATTCGAAGGACTGCAGAAAGCACCGCTACTGTGCATAATTAAAACTCTAAATGTATTTCACATTTTGGTAAACTTCTGTGCTATGAAAGAGATGGAGAAGAAAGAGAACTGGCGCACAGCCAAAGGAGTGGGTCACCAAAAAGTAGAATGAAAAATAATCCTTTATTGATCCATATAAAAAATGGAGGTAGACACCCTCCTACGCGTTTCGTGTATCAAAATACACTTTATCAAGGAGTACACGAACAGCCTCTGTGAGGTCCTTAAATACACTGTCTGTGTCTCCCATTTCGCTCCAAAACCGGCACACGCGCAGGCGCCTCAAAGGAGCGTCATAGCGTCAAGATCTGCAAGGCCGCCTTCAATCCGCCCCCAGAGCGATGCGGTATGGCGACGGACCAAGGCACGCCAACAGTCCCGCCCCTCGGGGAGAGTGGGATCGCACACTTCTATGTGGATGAACGTGCTGGGGGCGGAGCTGCAGCATCAGCCGCTCCTCCCATAAGCCAGTAAGGACAGAAGTAGCCAAACTGCGCTCCACCCAGAGTCCGCCCCCCTCTCTTCCCAGGTACCATGGGCAACCAAGGAACGCAGTCCCCCCCACACATAACCGCCCATGGGTAAATGAAGGCTGAGAGAGACACTCTCACGCACTGTCATCTGTTGCCAGGGAGACAAAGACAGTGCAATGATATACATAAAAACATAGAAACATGCAATCAAATTAAAAACAAATTACAAACAAAAAGTGATGATTCTTATGTAATGATGTGGATCCAGCGTTGGAGTGCATTAATCACTAAGTACTCCTATGAAAGAGAAACAGAGTTTTTGTTGTTGTTAATCCAATTTTTTTAAATTTATAAACGAAGTGGAACTATAGATAAAAAGTTGTGATATTCTGGGTTTTGTTAAAATAAAAAGTTTTGGTACTCTGCATCTTATAATACTTGCACTATCCCTTATCCAGGAAGTTTCACCTGAGACACCTGGGATATATGCTAATTTGGGAATGCAAATTATATTGACATGACCAAAATGAACATATTTCTAGGTGTCCTAAGCACAGGTGTCTCAGTGTGCTGTTTGAAGGCGAGTTTGGAGTGGCATTTAAACAACTCGGGTCTCAAAGGAGCGTTCTCTCTTTCTCAGGCCCTCCTAGGACCAAAGTGTAATAATAATAATACACATTCCATCCTTTATCTCTCCCCTCCCTCTCTCAAACTCCCCTCTTTCCCCTCCCTCTCTCAAACTCCCCTCTCTCTCCCTCTCTCCCTCCCTCTCTCCCTCTCTCCCTCCCTCTCTCCCTCCCTCTATCCCTCTCTCCCTCCCTCCCCCCCTCTCTCTCTCTCCCCCCTGTAACAGGGGAGTTATCCCTGTTCAGGTAATGTGCCTCTAATCCAGCAGTGTGGTGGTTAACTGCTGGTAGTCAATTAACAAACACCACCTGCCTGATTAGATGGCTTAGAAAAGCCTGTCTTTTGAGACAGGAAGTGAAACTCCTTAGCTCACACCTGAGCTGAACTTGGAGACAAACAGTCTTGAGCCCTGCCAGACGAAACAGCAGAGCTGCTTTCAAGACACAGGGGAAACTTCTAAACCTGAATGCTGACAAACCCTGAGAAAAAGGGAGCAACAAGGGACAGAGAAGATTTTCCCTCCAAACCACTACAAACAGATAAGACTTTCATTTATAAGACTTTTTATATTTGTTCATTTCATGCTATATGTTTGGGGCTGGGAGACATGCTTATCTAAAGGGAGTTGTGGATGCATAGTATTTCACTTGAAATACTCCCAAGTGAACAGAAGCTTTGTTTACCCCTTTGTTTGGATGGTTTCTTGATGTTAAGGAAACAGGCGCAATAAAAGCTTTATTTAATTTCACCATAACCAGTCTCCCTTGCATACCTCTGTGAGCGTCCGCCTACACCCCCTCTCTCTCTCTCTCCCCCCCTCTCTCTCTCTCTCTCTCTCCCCCTCTCTCTCTCCCCCTCTCTCTCTTTCTCTCCCCCTCTCTCCCTCTCCACTACCTCTCTCTCCCACCCCCACCTCTCCCCCAAAATTCAATACACACTAAGCTTGCCAATACACACTAAGACCCTCCCCAATACACATAAACTCCCCTCCCCAATACACATAGCCCTACCTCAATACACATGTCGACCGGAGAATACTGTTGCCGATTCTCTTTGGTAGGCTTTGCTCCTATTGGCCCATTAGTATTTCTCTCTCCTCATCTCTTTAACTCTCTAAGCCCTGCCCCCAGTCCTGATTGGTCAATGAAGATGAGCCCTCATTTCCTGATTGATCCATGAGCAGCATCCGCGCTGTGATTGGTCGCCAGCCCCTCTGCAATGATCTCCTATGGCAGTGGGGAAGCTAGACAAGGGGAATCCAATCAGCGCTCCACAATTTATACGGATTGTGACTTGCAGGTGATCTAAATGGTCTGCTACGAAGCTTTGCCGCAGTCACCAGAAAACGAGGCACACTTGCAGGGGTGGGACGTACACTGGGCCGCAGCAGGCGGGAGAGGCCCATTGCAGATAGGGAGAGCTGGGGCGTTGCAGCCAGATGCGGATGTTGGGCCCGACCAACTTCCAGCGCCAGATCCGGGACAGTTTTCCCAGCTCCTCCCCCCTGTTGGCGGCCCTGTGTGTCTATGTGTATATCAGTGTAGCTGTATAAATGTCTGCATGTGTGTCTGTGCGTGTATAAGTGGGCCTGTTGGTGTATGTCTGTCTGTGACGATGTGCATATCATTGTATCTGTGTGCGTGCCTGTATGTGTATCAGTGTGTCTGCGTGTGTGTATATCAGTGTGTGTCTGTAATACAGTGTACAGTCCCTAAAAGCAAATTCCATTTGACATCCAGCAGAGGGCACCAAAGAGCCAATAAACTGGTTGCAGAAGGGAAATCGTAATTTTACATTATTGAGAATTCCTATATAATGGGGGGGGGGGGGGGGTGATCACATTATTGAGAGATGGGGAGAACCAAATCATATAATTTCATTTATAATATTATAGTGTCCTAATGGCTTTTTAAAAATTAAAAATGATTATATACTTATTACACGCATGTTTAATCATTTATGATGCTATTTTAGCATTTTTCCTGCTTATTTTCAAGTTTTCCATTATTTGGTAAAAACCCAAAAACAAATTCAAGTTTTGACAAAACCAGAACCAGAACCAAAACCAAAACACACATTTCTTTTTTTTAGAAAGTAAACATGAGCGGCCAGTAACGCATTGATTGTGTTCCTGTCTTAATTGGAACCATGCTGGACATTTTCAGAGCCAGCTACCCCCCCCCCCCCGGTTCCCAAAATGCTTACCGGTGTATATACCGGACTTAAAGTTCCTTCATTGGGGAAACAATATGGCCACCAAATCTCGCTGCGTCCGCCAGCCAATAGGAAGCCGCAATGTCGTCAGTTGTGGCTAACTATTGATCGACGCCGGCAGCCATGTTGTTTCCTCCATGAGAAGAAACTGGCACCTTCACTGGTAATTATCTCAGGAACCAGGTGGACCCAAGCGCTGAAAATGGCGCGCGTCAGAACCCGAGGATTCCATGTCAGTAACGAGTATCTATTCCTGCTTTAATGTTGCTGGGCTTATCATTGGTAGAGACAAGTCTGTGGCCCCTTTAAAAATATTTTGTACATACACGCTACCAACACACTACAAACACACACAGTACACACACATAGAAACACACACCAAACAAGCACACACACACACACACACACACACAACAGACACTACAGTACATATACTACACACATCACACACATCAATATACTGTAAACACACACAAGCACATATACAAACACACACTAAACAAGCAAATACACACACACTATAAATAGACACACTAACACACACACAGTACACACACATACACACACACACACACACACACACACACCACACAAACACTACACCCCCCTTTAGGAATTACCTCTCAGTATACACTCTTACACACTGCATTGTACACGCTTCACTGAGCGGTAGAAGAATTAGGTTCAGTGAACTATGGATCCCTTGTGACTCAGGGTTACCAAGTTACTGTACTTACAGAAAGCCGGCATCCTACACCCGGGAGACCATGCCGTTGAGATAAGTGGGTTTCCCCGCCAAAAAAGCAGATGATCAGTAACTAAGAAACAGCTTAAACCCTCAAACTGTGACTGTGATGAGTTTGTATTAGCTAGTGATGCATTAATACAACCGGTGATAACCTGAAACGATTGCAAAATGTCACTGATGGAGGAGCCTGCAAGCTCAGGCAGAGAAAGGGTTAAAGGTGCACTAGTGAAGAAATACAGTGTGCAGCTAAATAAACTTATAATAAATCATAAGTTACTGTGAACGTGAATAAAGTGCACCCTTATATGAACCGTTAATTTAAGAGTAAAAAATATATGTCATACAGTATTGATACCAAGATGGCAGCTGTATAATTCGAGGTGGCTCAACACTCAGACAGCACTAACAGAAAAAAGACAAAAAAACAACACCGCAAAACCGCATGGTGAAGTATATCAAATATATTAAAAAGGTAATAATGGTGAGTATTCAGCGTACATTTAGTAAAAAGAACGAGCGCATTGAGTGTATATAACACAACAGGTTACCACACTGTGGAACTGCGGCAGATGACAGGGCTCTCTGGTAGTCCTCGTTTTAAAATCGTGACGTCAGCTTCCCGGCTCAAGCAGGTTGCGCGCTGCACACTCCATCTTTCCTTTTGTCACGCCTGTATGCCCGCAGACCTGGCAAGACCCCAGTACTGAGGTGGGAAAGGTATTTCACCACACACCCACAGCAGTGGGAGCAAGCCCGGAGTGTGGTATAGCGTTGCTGGGCTTGTAGAGAGAGTTGTTAGATATACTTGCAAAGTCTGATGGTGTAAGCGTAAGAATGGTCGTGTCCGTGTGCCAATGTCCAGGGGTCCAGAGGGTAGAGTCGTCAGGGTACAAAGCCAAGTCCAAGGATGCCAGAGGGTAGCGAGGTAGAGTTCTTAGCAAGGTTCAAGGGGTACCAGAGAGCAGAGTAGTCCAGGACAAGCAGGGGTCAAAAGCCAAGGAAATCCAAGGTAAACACACGAGCAGGATACAGCAGGGACACAGAGGGAGCACAGCATAGGTCAGCACACACAGGGAAACAGGAACTATGCAGAGCGAGGAAGAAGTGGACAGACAGGGATTATAAAGGGAGACACACCAATAGGAGAGAGGGGAGGAGCAGAGAGAGAAGTGGGAGACAACAGAGATAGGTCAGGGAGAGAAGAGGAGGAGATAGAAGGGGCAGTCAGGGGAATTGCCTGTAGGGATTGGGAGGAGGAGTCAGGAACGTGACAGGCTAAACAAGAGGAGCGTGTGCGCACGCCCTCTGTAAGTTGCGGGTGTGCGCGCACAGGCTGTGACAGGGAGATGGCCCGCAGGGACTGAGAGGAGGGAGCAGAGGGGCGACAGGACCCAGAGGAGGAGTGTGTGCGCGTGCCCTCTGCGAGCAAAGGGAGTGCGCGCACAGGCCACGTCACAGGCCGCTGGAGGAAGGCAGAGAAGCGGATGGAGCAACCAGGGAAGGTGAGGTACTAGCCGCGGGTACAGTGGGTGTCCGGGAGTGGAGAGCGTCACTGCATGGGCTCGGGGACCGCGCGGGCGCGCGAGACCTGCGGGGCATGCGCTGAGGCAGTGGGGGAGAGGTAGACGGAATGGGACAGGAGTGGGAAAGAGTAGAGGGATCGACAGGAGATGGGACAGAGGGAAAAGAAGGGGAAGGAATCCCCTGAATCGTCACACCTTTAGTCCCGACCTCGTCAGAAGAGGGTTCCTCCCGGAGATGCTGGTATTCGGAAACTCTGACAGCAGGGCAACGTCGTCACTCGATGACGCAGTGGTCACGTGGAAGAATGTCCTTTACGCATGCGTAATACAGGGGTCAGCCCAGAATAGAGCCAGGTATCAGCCCCACGGTGGCGAGAGGTGGTATACCAACTGCTATGTATCAACAATAATCGTAACCGGTGTCTACCACTCTTCTGTTTGCAGAAATGGATAAATTGGCTAATAGTAACCAAACCAAATAATTTGGAATAAAAATCGTGAACTATAAGCTCTTATCCTACGCGTTTCATAGCTGACAACGCTACTTCATACCTGATGTACTTGATATACTTCACCATGCGGTTTTGCGCTGTTGTTTTTTTGTCTTTTTTAAAGGTGCACTCCCTGCTAGGATCATAATGAACCAGCGACGTGTATAATAGGTTGTGGCCCATGTTTAGTAAGTGGTGCTATTTCATAAGATGCTTTCCGGTGCTGGACGACTCCTTAAGGCCCATTCAAGTGAACAGGGCACGCGGACCACATGAATTAACAGTCTTCTATTATAAGGCAATGGGCTGTAAAGTATTTTCCGACCCCGGAAGCTGTCTTGTGGCAGAAGACTGCTGAGTAAATATGGGCCACTGTGTCTCCAGCGTCAGGTGTAATATGGCACAGCAATGCTTCTTCATGCTGGAGAAGATTGTAGCCCTATTCATTTGGACCTGAACTTCTCTCCAGCACTGGGAAAGACATCTTCCCAGCATTTCCTTCAAACCTTTCCTCCTGTCCTTCCAAGTATTACATAGCTCCCCGTCTGTGTGTGTATATCAGTGTGTCTGTGTGTGTGTATCAGTGTGTATGTGTTTGTGTGTGCATCAGTGTGTGTGCATATATCAGTGTGTCTATGTGTGTGTGTATCAGTGTGTCTGTGTGTGTGTGTATCAGTTGTGTCTGTGTGTGTGTATCAGTGTGTGTATCAGTGTGTGTGTATCAGTGTGTCTGTGTGTATGCATTAGTGTGTGTGTGTATCAGTGTGTCGATGTGTGTGTTTGTGTATCAGTTGCGTCTATGTGTGTGTATCAGTGTGTGTATCAGTGTGTGTGTGTATCAGTGTGTGTATGTGTGTGCATCAGTGTGTCTCTGTGTGTGTGTGTATCAGTGTGTATGTTTGTGTGTGTATGTATCAGTGTGTCTATGTATGTATGTATTAGAGTCTGTGTGTATTAGTGTGTATCAGTGTGTCTATGTGTGTGTGTGTGTGTGTGTGTGTGTATCAGTTGTGTCTGTGTGTGTGTATCAGTGTGTCTATGTGTGTCTGTATTAGTGTGGGTGTGTGTGTATGTGTGTATCAGTGTGTCTCTGTGTGTGTGCATCAGTGTGTATGTTTGTGTCTGTATCAGTGTGGGTGTGTGTGTATGGGTGTATCAGTGTGTCTCTGTGTGTGTGCATCAGTGTGTATGTTTGTGTGTGTATCAGTGTGTGTCTATGTGTGTGTATCAGTGTGTGTGTGTGTATCTGTGTGTGTGTGTGTATCTATCAGTGTGTGTGTATCAGTGTGTGTGTGTGTTTCAGTGTGTATATGTGAGTGCGTGTGTGTGTATACATCAGTGTGTCTATGTATGTATGTATGTATGTATGTATGTATGTATTATGTATGAGTGTGTCAATGTGTGTGTGTATCAGTGTGTATCAGTGTGTCTATGTATGTGTATATCAGTGTGTCTGTATACATATTCCTATGTCTGTGTGTTTATCAGTGTACCTCTGTGTGTATCAGTGTGTCTGTGTGTATATCAATGTATCTGTGATAGTGAATTTGTGCAGTGGTTAAAGAGCATCAGGTGCATTAGTGCTCAGCAGCTATAAATGACTGTGGGTACCATTAACCCATTCCCTGCCAGAGGCCAGCAACACTTTGTGCTTAAACGGGTTATCTTGTGAAAATCACAACATTTTATTTTCGACAATATTTTTGATTCATTTTATTTAAAAAAAAAAAAAAAAAACCTCTGTCTCCGGATGAACGTGACCTGCACATCCGGGTTATACGCTCTCAGGTCCCAGTGCGCTCCTCGCTCCATAAGGCTACGGCCGCAGTGCTCCCTGCTGAGCGCGCGTGGTCTGTAGGGGAGCTAAGGCATGTGCGAGGGGGCACGGCCATGACGGGGGGGGGGGGGGCAGCCATGGCAGGGCATATCTGTCCTTCTATTGGCCACCCGTCGAGCATGTGACCGCGTCGGGGCATGGGTAGACAACAAGAGGGCTGTGCTGTAGTGTATGTCGCGCACTCCGTAGCCTGCGCCGCAGCGGCCACTGGGGACCTGGCCTAAGAACGCACTAGAATGAGCAGAATATTAGGACGTAGCTGCAACATCATGGGGCCTCCGGAGCACCAGATCCCATTATATATGAGCTACGCCCCTGGGACACGCAAAGGGTTAAAAGGAGTCGTTTCCCCTCCTAGTTTTTGTCTTCCTCTTTATGTGACAGAGGCAGGAGCCAAAATCCAAAGGTTTTTAGGGTAGGGGGTAGCGTTAGTATTAGAGGTTAACATTTGGGGGGTTTACGGTAAGGGGTAAGGTTAGGGATTTACCCTGGCGGCGAAAGGTCCCGGCGGCGAGGTGAGTGGCAGCTAAACGGCGGCAGAGATTTGGTCAAATGTCCTAGACTGGAGGTCACTGTGTGTTTAACAAGAGTTTACACAGGAAAGCCTCACCGCTCCCCCTATCTTAATTGATTCTCTGATAAGGACAGGATGGGGTAAAGGGAACACGTGTGTGACAAACAGTAGATTATCCAGTGGCCCCAAAGATATGTTATGTAATTAATTTCCCAATTAAATAATCACACTTTGCTTTTATCACAGATTAATTTCTTTACCAATTACTGCAGATTGGTAAATTCTTTTTGGACTTGTACATGTTATTGCACCTTTAATAGGTTCAATTTAAATGAACAGCCAAGAGTATTAACAAATAATGTGTAGTGTTTTTCACAATCTTTAATTAATTTCACACTGATACACATACAGACACACTCATGTACACACCTATATACACAGACACTGGAACATACACATTGACACCTATGGGCGTTCTCTTTATGCCCCTTAACAAGGCATTAGTAAGACCACACCTTGAATATGGAGTACAGTTTTGGGCACCGCTCCTTAGAAAATACATTATGCAACTAGAGAGAGTGCAGAGAAGAGCCACCAAATGAATAAAGGGAATGGACAATCTAACTTATGAGGAGAGGCTAGCTAAATTAGATTTTTTTACATTAGAAAAGAGGCGTCTAAGAGGGGATATGATAACTATATACAAATATATTCGAGGACAGTAAAAGGAGCTTTCAAAATAACTATTTATCCCAAGGACAGTACAAAGGATTCGGGGGCATCCCTTAAGGTTGGAGGAAAGGAGATTTCATCAGCAACAAAGGAAAGGGTTCTTTACAGTAATTGCAGTTACAATGTGGAATTCATTACCCATGGAGATAGTGATGGCAGATACAATAGATTTGTTCAAAAAAAGGTTGGACATCTTTTTAGAAAGGAAAGGTATACAGGGATATACCAAATAAGTAAACATGGGAAGAATGTTGATCCAGGGAATAATCTGATTGCCAATTCTTGGAGTCAGGAAGGAATTTATTTTCCCCCTTATGAGATATAATTGGATGATATGTCACTGGGGGATTTTTATTTGCCTTCCTCTGGATCAATAAGTAAGTATAGATATAGGATAAAGTATCTGTTGTCTAAATTTAGCATAGGTTGAACTTGATGGACACATGTCTTTTTTTCAACCTCATCTACTATGTAACTATATGTAACTATGTAACCTGTGAGGTTTGGAAAGCTCTGCACATGTGAAGAAGAGACCTGTGTGACAAAATCAGTGAGACACAGAAAATCAGGGAGAGCCGACATCTCCCTTTTTCAGCCGACACATCACCACTACTTTTTTTTAACCACTGTATATATGTCAACAGCATATTAATGGTTAATACGGTCTTGTTTTTTGCTGATCTGTTATTTGCGGGAATATTCCTATTTCTATCTCTTCCTGTTTTATCATTTGAAGGGCAGAATTTTGTCCATATTAACAGTATCTCAAAAAATCTATATACTGCTGATCCACAGTGTATTTCCTTCTATAATAAGCGACAGGAATTAGTAGTGATGTGAAAAACTGTGTTAGAGAACGGGAGGGAGATGGAGGGAGAGGAAGAGGGAGGGAGAGGGAGGGAGAGAGAGAGAAGGGGAGAGATGGAGAGAGAGAATATGAGAGATGGAAAGATAATGAGAGAGAAAGAGAGGGAGAGATTGAGAGAGAGAGAATATGAGAGGGAAAGATAATGAGAGAGGGAGGGAGATTGAGAGAAAGAGAGGGAGAGAGGAGGAAGGAGATAGAGAGCGAGAGAAAGACTGGGCGAGAGAGGGGGACAGGTAGAAGTAGACAGAATGAGGAAGAGTGGAGGAATAAGAAAGAGAGAGAGAAGGAAATGTAGAGCGGGAGAGAAGAGTGGAGTAGGGAGGGTGGGATGGATATAGAGAGATAGAAAGAAAGAGGTAAAGGAGGAAAGAGAAAGGTAGAGAATGAAAGGGTGTAGAGATGGAGAGGTAGATAATGAAAGAGTGAAGCAGGTGTAGAGATGGAGAGAGAGTTAGAGAATGAAAGGGTGAAGCAGGTGTAGAGATGGAGAGAGAGTTAGAGAATGAAAGGGTGAAGCAGGTGTAGAGATGGGGAGAGGGTAGAGAATGAAAGGGTGAAGCAGGTGTAGAGATGGAGAGAGAGAGTTAGATAATGAAAGGGTGAAGCAGGTGTAGAGATGGAGAGAGAGTTAGATAATGAAAGGGTGAAGCAGGTGTAGAGATGGAGAGAGAGTTAGAGAATGAAAGGATGAAGCAGGTATAGAGATGGAGAGAGAGGTAGAGGGAAATAGACACAAATGTGTAACACAATGAAACTTCCCAATTTCACCAACTTCATTAGAGCTTAGCATGGGTGTAGCATTAATGTACAGTAAGGGTGCAGGTTTCAAATAACAGTATATTAGCACAGATGTGGGTCTGTGTGTATCTTTGTACATGTGTAAGTGTGCATGTTTTGAAAATCTGTGTATCATTGTATAGATTATTGTGTAAAGTATATGTATTAGTGTACTTGTGTGTATCAGTGTGTCTGTGTGTATGTGTCTGTGTGTATCAGTGTTTCTGTATGCATGTGAATCAGTATGTCTGTCTGTGTGTGTGTGTATCAGTATGTCTGTGTGTGTATCAGTGTATCTGTGTGCATAGACCATGTGACTGCGTAATGCTAAAGACCCCAACAGTAGGATAAATGAATGAATAACCAGATACTTGTAGGGGGACCCCTAAACATAAACTTGATAGAAGACAGGTACTGGGTTGCAGTCCCGGATGGTAAGCTTACTAATAAGTGACGCTGTTGTTAACAATAACACCAGGAAGATTGAGCATAATAACACCCTATAACGTACCAATTGTCTAAATAAAGTCCTGAACAGGAAAACATGTAGCAAGCGATTGACTCACTCTGAGTGCTGCACAGTCCATGCGATCCAAAGGTGAGGGGTCCCCAGGTGTGCTTCCATCCAAGGGGTAGGCTAGTAGAGAAGGAGAAAAACTGGAAGAGCACTACTGTAGGTATCAAAAAAGTAGAAAGGAGGATGCGTATCCCATAAAAAGATTATTTATTGTCATGGAAAAACAGGGCAATGGAGATCCCTACCAACGTTTCACGCTTCACAGAGCGCTCTGTAGGGTAGGGCTCTCCATTGCCCTGTTTTTCCATGACAATAAATAATCTTTTTATGGGATACGCACCCCCCTTTCTACTTTTTTGATACCTACAGTAGTGCTCTTCCAGTTTTTCTCCTTCTCTACTATCTGTGTGCATGTGTGCATATCAGAGTGTATCAGTGTATCTGTGTGTGTATCAAGGTTTCTGTGTGCGCATGTGTGTGTATCAGCATGTACCCATGTGTTTGTGTGTGTATCAGTGTGTCTCTGTGTGTGTGTATCAGCGTTTCTGTGTGGATATCAGTGTTTCTCTGTGTGTGTCAGAGTGTCTGTGTGTATCAGTGTTTCTGTGTGCGCATGTGTGTATCAGCATGTATCCACGTGTTTGTGTTTGTATCAGTGTGTCTGTGTGTGTATCAGAGTGTCCGTATCAGTGTTTCTGTGTGGGTATCAGTGTGTCTGTGTGTGTGTATCAGTGTTTCTGTGTGCGTGTGTATCAGCGTTTCTGTGTGTGTATCAGTGTTTATGTGTCACTGTGTGTGTAAGTGTGTGTGTGTGTGCTTGTGTGCTATGGTGAATATGTGCAGTGGTTAAGGAGCATCGGGCATTAGGGTTCAGCAGCTATAAACGGCAGAGGGAGTTCCTAGCCCATCTGGCAACGAAGGACTTAAACAGGGTTGGGCAACTCCAGTCCTCAAGGGCCATCAACAGGTCCGGTTTTCAGGATATCCCTGCTTCAGCACAGGTGGCTCAATCAAAGAATGCCACGCAGGGATATCCCTAATACCCGACAGGTTGGTGAAAAGCTCAAATGTCAGCTCTGTGGGCTACAAACCAGGAAAAGAAAACACCCACATGCCCCGCCGTGCTATGAATAATAAAATATATATATACTAATGTGTTAAAAAAAATTTTTTAAATCCCAGGAAAAGCTGGATCATTTTCTAACCTCCAGCTGATCCACATATTACTTAGCAGTGTCTTGTTCAGAACAATGCATAGGAAACAAGCTTGGAAGGATAATTCACACAACATTCCTGCCAAGCTGCAAAAGACAGCGGCTGTACAATAGAAGAATGAAGCATGGGGAGGGGTTAAGGGAACACCAGAATTCCCATAGAAGCTGCGTGTGCGTTGAATTACAGTTTGAAGCCTGCCCACCCCACTGCTCTCGCACTGTAGATCAGGCATCCTCCCCTCTCTCTCTCTCTCTCCCTCCCTCTCCCCGGTCCCTTCCCTCTTTACATCTCTGTAACTTTGCACGGGGACGCAGCTCCGACACGCGCAGCCTCGATATGTCTTTCTTGTGGATTTACCTTGCCGTGGCCACCCTGGGCTCTGTTTTACCTACCTGGGCTCTGAGGACCTACCCGTCCAATGAAGGTAGGTGGCTGCAGGGTGCCGTGTTGCCGTATGTACACAGCAAGCGACAGAGAAGCCCAAATGCTACATCCAATATGACAAAGACACACAGTAAAATACTTATATATCCTCTTGAAAAAGGGTCATTTAGTTTAACCCTTTGGCCAAAGCATCGTATTTTGTGGGGGCTCAGGGGTTCCTAAAATGAGCTAGCTGGGGTTCTGTGTGTTGTGTGTTGCCGTATGATGCCCTTTAATACTGGTGTCAGCAGTGAACTTGTTACACTCAATTGTGCTGTCAATGGCAAAGGTTTGAAACAACCCTGTGCAGTAGTGCAGAAACTATTTTTTTTGGGGGGGGGGGGGCAGCGGGGGCTGTACATACAAAATCAGTAATCGGTAACATACACACATTACAATAATGTACAAATTCCTAAACCCAAGGGGGGTGGGTGGAAATGCCTAAACCCAAGAGGGATGTCTATCTAGGGGGATTCAGCACCCCCTGCATCCCTAGTTCCAGCCCCCATGGCCCTATATGTAAGTGCTTATGTTGTGGGAGAATGAGCAATATATATATAATCTCCCCACAACATAAGCACACACATACACATATATCAGTACAAGGTAACATACAGGCAGTGTGATACAGTATGCTACATCTTGCTTTTAAATGGGAAATCCCTTTTAAGTCACTGTAGACAGGTCTCCTTGGGTTTCATTTACAACTAGGGATGGAGGATCTGGATTTGGGGTCAGATTGGCACTTCTCTCTTTGCTAGAGTGTAGTCAAGAAAAGAGGGAAGGGTGAGGGGAAGATAAGGCAGAGACAGGGTTCAGTAAACACCCCCTAAACTACAAACATTTACAGGGAAAACTTTTGAAGCTGGTTGGGACAGAGTTGTGACCTGGTAACTATTTTTGGCCTAAGATGCAATGCAGGCCATTTAAGCATTACAAAGACATAATAACCCTATAATTAATTACATTTTGTCCTACCATGACTCAGCCTATCAAAGGAGCAAAGATATTTATTTTTCAGTTGTTTAATGCAGTTATCGTGTCATGTAGGCTATTTACCAAAATCTATTTCATGCATTTCTCTTCATTATAAATTACATTTCCCGGTTTTATATTACTTATGGTAAGAAGCAAGCAGACCTGGATAGGACTATCTGGCTATATTATGCAGATTACAGTTCTAAAGTGCATTAAGGAATATGTATATATATTCTGTACCTATATAAAGGTCCAAGTTGAAGACAGAAGCGTCAATCTTTTTTGAATAAAGTGTGTGTATATAATATATATACACACATATACTGTAAATTCATTATATATATATATATATATATATATATAAAAAAAAAAAGTATACTGTATATATATGAAAAAATTATTTCCTCAATACACTTACTGTAATGAACTCTTCCTATATTCCTATTCAGATGAGTGCATGTATTTACTATATGTGTAATGTATGCACTCTTCTGACTTGGAATATAGGGAGAGTTATTTAAGTATATTGAGGGAAAACATTTGTGTATATATATATATATATATATATACTGTAGTCAAAAACACGGCAAGTTAAAACCCATCTACATATTTGGGTATTTTATCCAGATAAAACTGTAATTGCTGTACTATAACTGGTCATTTTAAAAATGTATTTATTTGAACCTTTCCTGAACCGGAGGGGTCCCCAGGATCCCATCGGTGGTCCCCCAATGTTCAGAGACTCCCTGGATACAGACATATTTGTTTGGGCACGATATTTGTTAAACGCGACCCCTGGGGTCACCAATAGAAACCTGCGATGTCATTTCCCGGTGATGCTAAAGCTGTTCTATTGACTAGCGGATTAAGCCCTGATCCTGGAGCCACATTGTTTTCCCAGGTTGCCCAGTGGACCCCCATTCCCCCCCGAAATATATATATAATGTTGATCCAGGGAGTAATCTGATTGCCAATTCTTAAAGTCAGGAAGGAATGTATTTCTCTCCTTATGAGAATCATTGGATGATGTTTTACTGGGGTTTTTGTTTGCCTTCCTCTGGATCAATATACTGTAAGTACGTACATAAGATAAAGTATCTGTCGTCTAAATTTGGCATATGTTGAACCTGATGGACGTTGAACCTGATGGACGTATGTCTTTTTTCAACCTCATCTACTATATATATATATATATTACAAACACATGCAAATACAGATAAACATATTTCCTTCCTTGGTCAATGTGTTGTGCCTTATCAAGAGGAAAAGGGGGTAGGACATCTCACGTGTCCCCTTGTTTAATTTATTATTTATAAAGTACTATTTGTGACTGGTTGTAGAGACACAGAGAGATATCACTGAGATTGTCTGCACTGTCAGCTGTAAGGTTCCGTTCATTTGGAACAGTACAGGACAATCTTGTTCATCTTTCTTGGACCTACTGTATAGTGCATACACACATTTATATATAAATAGATAGATACATAAACGTATATATGTGTGTGTTTGTCTACATAAATACACATATATATTTATGTTTTTAATTATATAGTGCTACTTTTCTATTCATTAACCAAAGGTACCACTATTTTTTATTTGCTGGTCTGCAGTTCCACTTTTATGATATGGAAACGGGGACTTTGCTAAAAAAAAATTCTACCTCATCTGTTCTTAGAGTTTTAATGATCTAGCGCCAACGTGAATCCCAATGTTTAACAGGCTGAGAATTCCTCGGATTAAGGCTCGGTAGCACTACTTTTTGCAAACATTTTGAGCCACTTCTTATATATAGCATTTATATAGCATCAAACATGTACACATCACTTTACAGAATATATATTACTGTATATTATAAAATAAGGCATTTATAACACAGTACAGTAATATATTTATACATATGTAATGTGACCAGGTTTTACAATCTACTTTCCCATACTGTATACCCAGTGTAAATATTTTAAGCATCACTTGAACCCCTTTGCTTCCAGGGAAGTCACCAGTGCACTGCAGAGAAATTGCACTGAAGGGTTAAGGGCTCCTTCTGTGTTTTATAGCCGCAGACCCTTAATGCACCTGATGCTCTTTAATCACTGCACAAATCCACTGACACACTGATACACACACACACACGCTGATACACACACACACACACACACACACACACACACACACACACACACACACGCGCGCGCGCGCGCGCGCGCGCGCGCACACACACACACACACACACACGATACACACACACACATTGATACACAGAAGCACTGATACAGACACACTAAACCCATATCACCGCACTGATACACACTGAAACACACATACACATAGAGGATCATTAATGCAGATTACGGTTTAAAACACTTAAATAGGCGTTACATTCTATTCAAGTCAATGGTAGTTTAGATTAACCTATCACAGACATTAATGTATCTGCCCCTTAGTCTACACACAACAATAATGATATGCACAGTGATATACATTGGTTTGCATATCTACAACGATACACAGATACCCACACTTACACATGTACTGGCATATACTGCTGATCCTGGAAGGCTGCAGATTTGTGCTTATATTGGGGCTTTGCTCCTGCATATAAAACGTAGACCAGATCAAACGTTATTAAGAGTCCCACTCTTCTTAGAGCAGCAATCTGTGCTGCTCGTTTTTTTGGACGGGTCTTAATTTGAAGGCTGAGGGGAGTCCAGCAGATTTCATTGGCACAGCTCCCATTTTCAGGGACCCCCTGTAGCCTCAAAATTAGCCACCACATTTTCCGGACAAGAATACTTGTACGGGAGGTCAAAATGGCGGTCAACTGGGCTGTCACAAAAAAAATCTATAAATATGGTTCCCCAAAAGCAAGCTGCGATATCATCTCCTAATGGTTACCCAATCAGCCAAATTAGAACATCCTTTCATTGCGACTGGAAGTACCAGGAGGTAGGAGCCTATTTTGACCGGCTGGAACTAGGAACAGCGTGGGTTTTATTACGTTAGAAAAATACAATACATTTTGTGGACGATTGCTACTTTAATAGTCTGACACTGTTATATGGAGGTGTTAAGATGGAGACAACAACCATGGCTACTTATCAGCTTATCAAGAAAGTCCGAAGGACCTCAACAAGAGCAGCTGAGAAGAGATAAGGGGGGATATGATAGAAACGTTCATATACATAAAGGGTTTCAGCAGGATGCAGGAGGGAAGCATTTGCAAGAGAAAGAGAATCCAAGAACAAGAGGTCACACTCTGAAGATGGAGGGTGGGAGGTCCAGGGGAAATGTGTGGACATACTTCTTCATGGTAAGGGTGGTGGATCCTTGGAATGGCCTCTTATGGTATGGGCTAATACAGTAAAGCAGGGGTGGCCAACTCCAGTTCTCAAGGGCCACCAGCAGGCCAGGTTTTAAGGATATCCCTGCTTCAGCACAGGTGGCTCAATGAGTGGCTCAGTCTTTGACTGAAGCAGAGATATCCCTAATACCTGGCCTGTTGGTGGCCTTTGAAGACTGGAGTTGTCCACCCCTGCAGTAAGGGAGTTTAAAAATCCATGTGAAAGAAAGCCAAGGATCAAATAGGCTCCGAGTCTGAGGTCAAGTTGTTATTTTATCTGCCGTCAACTTGCATGTGTCTATGTAGATGATCAGTCTGCTGTGGAAGTCTTTACTCCTTTGCTCGGCAGGGACCTGCGATGCAGTTTTGAGCGCTATATAGTTTACTGTATGGATCAATTGCTGTGAAATGGCTTGACGAACCCAGGGGGGATACGCGTAAGGGCGCCGGAGCTGTGAGGTGTAGCGGTTAGAGAACTGACATGGATTGATGAGGTCTGACGTCTAGACCTGGCATGCTAGCAGTTCTCTGTGGGGTATTGCTAAATGACTTAAAATGTAATTATTTCTTTGTTATTCCATCTCAAGATGATATATCCATCTTTCAAAACGGCATGTTTTAGTTTGTCATCACATACACACGCATACACACACACACACACACACGCACACACACATGCACACATGCACACACACCAAACAAAAAAAACTGAAGTATTCAATACATAAGCTCCGGACAAAGTAAGAGCACAATAAACGGGTGTTTATTGACCCATAACACACAGTTACTGATGTTTTGGTCCCCAAAGGGACCTTTATCAGGGGGGACTGAAACGTTGGGTAACCGTGTATTATGGATCAAAAACACCCCTTTATTTTGCACTTAATTTGTCCGGAGCTTATGTAACGAGTATTCCCCCACCCAATCGCATATAGTGTGTGTGTGCGGGGAACCTAATGTTACCAGGTGTGGTGCTTTACCTGTTAGGCTCACAGGAGGCATAAACCTCCGCCAGGGGGGAGCCTGGGGCATGTATGAATAATATGAGTAACCTCGTACTCGGTGCAGCGCCTCCACCTGCAATGGCTCCCACAAGAGGGGGAGGGGTTCGTCGCAGGACAATATGTATATATTCCACACACAGCATGTAAAACAACCAATGACTTTACTAGTGCAAACGTACTTGTGCAAATAATCAACAGGTGTCCCTCCCTAGAGGAGACACTCACTACTGCATCTCGCAGGACGCTACCTCCTTCACCGGATGATCCTACCCCGTGTCCAGTAACCCCACACAATATGTCCCTTCACGTGAGATAGATATGTGTGACTGTGCAGCCACTAGTCCCGTGTGAGTATAATATAGTATAGTTGGTGCACTTGGTGATGGTTACCTGCCGAGCACTCCAGTGCCCAGGCCTGCCAACGAGCTTCATAAAGGATCCGATGACAGCTGACCACAGGAACTACCGCCCGGGGCGATCTCACCTGGATGGCTGCTGCAGCGACAGCGAAGGTCTGAGCCCAGACCTCTGGATGGACGCGCAGCGTCCGCTGTGTCCCTCACTGACTCTGGATAAAAAGGGGCAGGGTCCCTAACCTGGGGCCTGTCCCTGAAACACTCAAAGCTACTGGTGACTCAGGGCTATCTGGGGCCTAGGGGGCTGCTGGCCTAGTGCAGGGAGTCACTAACTCCTGCACCCTACCTCCTTCCCCTAGCTGCTCCTGACGCCGACTGACTAACGTGCTCAGAGCCCGCAAAATGTATCTAATCTCCTCTGCAGAGAGATGCTGTAGCCCTATTGGCTCCCTGGGGTCATGTGGGGCGCTCGTAGGCTCATGGGATATGTAGTCCCTCTCCAGAGCCCTCTGCTGATTGGCTGCCTCTCGCGCGCTATCACTGCGCATGCGCAATGTCCCTGGCTGGCCGCCGCATGCGGGGACTCACTGCGCATGCGTGAACACATAGGGAATGGCGGTGCCCTGCCACCCTGCTTCATGAGCGCCGGGACCCCTCGCAACGTGATTGCGGCCCTGGCAACCGGCCGCGCGCGTCCCCGGCAACCCCCCTGAAGCAGGATCCTCACCGCTCCCACCTTGCGATCGGCTGACGGGACCGCCATTGAGCTCGGCGGCCCCCGCGATCGCCAGCAAGGTGAGGGGGATTGACAGGCAGGGGGAACCTGGCTACACTTACATATTGAATACTTCAGTTTTCTTTTTTTGTTGGATACTCCTGCATATCTAGCATGAACACCCGGGAGATTTTGCTGGGGGGGGGAGGGGGGCGCAGGCCATTGCAGAGGCCCCACGCTCTTCTCCACAGCATTTAAATTAAATGCCGGGGGATCGCGTGAGGCCTCTGCAACACTTTACTTACACAGATTCAGCCGCTCTGTGACGCGTTGCCATGACAACGCAGTGTCAAATGAAGTTGCGGGGTCATGTGACGTCGCACACGTCAAATGACGCCGCAGGTCACGTGACATGATGTCACATGACCCCGCAGCGTCACTTGACGCAGCTCTAAGGTAGGGAGGGGGCGCCGGCGATGCAGCAGGGAAGACAGGGGGGCGCAGCACAAAAAGTTTGCGCTCCCCTGCTCTATAGGACGCTTAATATACAGAGTGAAGCCATCTTCCTAAATAAACGATTATAAATATACATACACACACACACAGGCATGCTCACACAAACACATATACATCATCATCTTCATCCCTTGTCGATCCACTACTGCTCCAACAAATTTTCTAACTTCATTCTCCAATCTCACGTTTTGTTATAGTTTTGGTTTTTGTTATCCCTTGGAATCCAGTCGAGCCCCATCCTTTTCCAATGATGGTCATTTCTTCTTTCGATATGGCCGGCCCACCGCCATTTTACTTTCTCCACCCATGTTATGATGTCACAGACTTTTGTTTTCTTTCTAACGCATTCATTATTTTTCCTGTCTCTCCGCGTAGTAACCAGCATTCACCTGTCCATACTTCTTTTTTTCGGTATATGTACTTGTTTATATATAGATAAGCAGAAAATGCAGGCGCTCCCCATTGAATACATTCTCCAAGGAGAGCTTGCATTTTCTGCTTATCTAAAAATACTCTCGATATTGTGGCCGCCTGCAAATGAAACTATAATGCCTATGCTGAAGTTAAGCGTGCCCTGCAACCGACTTGTTATATACAGTATAGATATATATATAGATATATATATATAGATATATAGCAACTGTAAATATTACTGTATGTTCATTTGCATGTCTTAGACAGGTCTGCAACCCTGTCTTTCCCCATTATCGCCCAGCATACAGCTCTTCCACTGCAGTAAGGGATTCTGGGAAATGACATGCAAATGAGCACTCAGTGCCACCATTTGTCTCAAGCTCGTTTACACAAGCAAATCCTCAAGCCAATGCATGCGGTTTTAAACACAGCTTTTAGACAGAGGCTGGGATGAGTTGCAAAGCCATTAAACCCACTCACAGACATGTTTCAACCTTGATGGGTGTCATCAGTGTGAGGTTGGTCTTAATGGCTAAGCTGGTTGCGACTAGACTAGGTATTCACCACTATTATTAAGGTTATGGTGGGTGAAAAAAGTGACAAAAACCCTTCACAGTAAAGCATAAAGCAACTGTAAATATTACTGTATGTTCATTTGCATGTCTTAGACAGGTCTGCAACCCTATATATATATATACACATACACATACATACATATACATCTTTTCATGGAAAGGTCTTTCCTGCTGCACACTGAAACATTGATCATTTCACAATAAACCACATTTAAACTTATGTAGGTGTGCTGGTCCCTTATAGAACTATGTATATATATTTATATATACTTATTGAGGTTATGGTGGGTAAAAAATGTGACAAAAACCCTCCACAGTAAAGCATATAGCAACTGTGAATATTACTGTATGTTCATTTGCATGTCTTAGACAGGTCTGCAACTCTGTATTTCACCATTATCACCCAGCACACAGCACTTCCACTGCAGCAAGGGATTCTGGGAAATGACATGCAAATGAGCACACAGTGCCACCTTTTGTCTCAAGCTCATATTACACGAGCAACCCTTAAGCCAATGCATGCTGCTTTAGACACAGCTTTTAAGCATAGGCTGGGTTGAGATGCAAAGCCAGTAAACCAGCATAGCCAGCAACCAACCTCACACTGATGATACCCATCAAGGTTGAAACATGTCTGTGAGTGGGTTTACTGGCTTTGCATCTCACCCCAGCCTATGCTTATAGATGTGTATATCCATACAAACAGACACATAAATATAATATACATGGTGACTAATTTTTTTACTTCATCACCAAGTCACACCGATGCTTGTAAAAACTGTCATCTTCTGAGGCCAAAAATGATCTCTCATCAAACGAGAGTAATGTTCGACTAATATTTTGTGGATATCTTCCATTTTGGAGATTGAGCTGGCTCCATTTTTTAAACACAGCATAGAGGAAATATGTGATTGTAACTGTGGTTCTTTTAATTAAGCGTTGAAAAAACGTGTTATAAAGCTTGACATATCTGTGTGTGTATTTTTTGGACTGGGATATACTGGTGTATATTACAATATTTAGATCCCGAATAGTTAGTGAATGTTATGGAAACTCTGTGATTTACTGTGCAGAATATATTTCCACCTGATGAAGGGGCCCCGAGTTTGCCCCGAAATGTTGGATTTTTGTATATTTGGCTTGGTGCGCTGTGTTTCCTTTCCCATTCTCCGGAGTATGGTGAATTATAATCTTTATATGTGTCTTCTATATGATGCACACACTGGCCTGCATTGGCCATGATTTCCTTATCTAAGGTGTGTTACCTCGCCTTTTCAATTTATATATGTATATATATATATATATATATTCGGTACCCATATATACAGTTCATGTATGTGTGTATACAGTATCACATTATTGAGTTTTAAAACAGGCCCATGTTGTGGGCACCAGTAAACGCTATTATTTTCAGATGCCATAATGACCTCAATTCTAAAGGGAAGAGTATTAGCAAACATTTTCTGGAAAAGTCAAGAAATATACAGATCTATAAAGCCCTCCCTGTAGAAATATCTGACAACAAATCCTCTATGCTCTCCGTAATCAGTGTCCCCATTAAAGCCTCTCAGAAGCCCGAAGAGAAGGATCTTAAACCAGATGAACCCCCTCTAAAACTCTCTTGTTCTTTCTCATTTTGATATGTAGGTTAGGGCTGCCCTCGCTGCTAGATGTGTTGCGGTCCCATATGGCAGCAAAAGGGGTAAGCAGTGACTTGGTTTTACTAACATGATTAAAGAAACACACAGAGAAGTATATTTTTCATGCCTTCCATCTATTCTGCCCCTCTCCATTCTGTGTATACTGATTGTAAGAACAGCAGCTGGCACTTGGTAACATGTCTTTAGTGTATCGACAGGAGCAGGTGTCTAAATGTATTGATGGTTGCCAAAGTGTTATCCACTCTGCGGGTGGTCTTCTATCTTCCTCTCTTGGCTTTGGTTAGAAGAAGTTGGTTGTCCTACAGAATACTCTCTGTTACTTTCTCTGAAGGCTGATTGTCAGATATGGATATATATATATATATATATATATATATATATATATATATATATATATATATATATATATATATATATATATATATATATATATATATATATATATATATAGTGAACCAGTGTTTTGTGTAATGATGGTGCTCCTCCAAATGATTATCAACATTAGTCTATGATATGGAAATGTAAGATTCCCCCTTTTCCATGGTTCCACAAATCTATCTAATTATTCACCAAATAACAGCCAGGACACCTTCACCATAATCCCCAAGGAGAAGCAGGATGAAAACTTAGCACAACTTGGCACATTAAACAATTTATTACATTCATGTCACTGTAGGCATCTCTCTCTCTGAGTCCTGTGACTACTTCCCTCTTCAATTGACACACCCAGCTTCAAATCCCAACTGTCCTCCATAGAACCCCACACTGGCGGCTCCGCCAAAGGTTTCATGAGCAGCAGCTCAGCTCTTTCAAAGAAAGATAAGAGGCAAAACATGGTGTAAAACTGTATCTTAGCAAATACACACAGGCACTCATACACTGCACTTAGTGTACAACATGTCCGTGTACAGCAAGCCTTGGGTAGTGTTAAAGGGTGTCCCTTTAACACTATACAAGGCTTGCTATAGATGGACATCTTGTAAGTGCAATCTATGAGTGCCTGCGCCTATTTGCTTAAATTCAGTTTAACACCATGTTTTGCCTCTTATCTTTCTTATCTGATAGCGTTTAGCTAGAGGAGATCTGGTTTTCCCTACTGGAGGAGGACAGAGGATACTACTGGTCCATCCTCACACTCACAGCATACCTCACACTCACAGCATACCTCACACTCACAGCCAACCTCACACTCACAGCCTACCTCACACTCACAGCCTACCTCACACTCACAGCCTACCTCACACTCACAGACTACATCACACTCACAGCCTACCAGTAATCACATTGATTGAGAGTTTTTTGCTCTCCTTTCTTTGGTTTATTTGGGGTCTCATTATACAGGTAGGGAGCTGCAATCCCCTTTTCTGGACTGTTTATTATACAGTAGGTCACTGCATTATTGTATTATTGTGTTGCGGTTATTTGTGTTTTTTTGCGATTTGTTTCATCGCTTGCAAAGCCTCTAAACCATTACAGAAAGGTTTAAGAACCCCTGTTATCAACAACATCCTCCGCCAAACAGAACACTCTACAGGACCCTTACGATGTTCATGCCACTTCTGCATATCTCTAGGGGACATTGGGCCAGGTTTACATAGTAGTCTTCTTCCATCTAGAACAACCTCACCCCTGCTATCAGCTGCCTAGACAAATTAGTATCCACTTGCGGCCTGCTAATTGCGGGGAACTGTGTAATCGGTCCTCATGGGATGTATGAAGGGATTAAAAAAGAACAGTGATTGCAGTCTGAGTGTTCAATGCCCAGTATGTTTCTGCAACTGTGCAGCCATGTTTAAACCCTCTGTGTCTGAAATGTGTTTATATATCAGCCTTTAAAATAGTGGTTCAACCGTATTTCCTAGCTTGACTGTGTATCATTTCCATCACAATCAGCCTCTAACACCTGTCATACATTTCAACGCAATCCCCCCTTACACACTACACTTCAACGGGATTACCTTTTTACACATGTCATCATATACTTCTATGGGAATACCCAATACCGTTGAATAGGACCTCCTTCTGCACACATCATATTGTAACGCTGGGCTCACCACAAACAAGGCGGGACCCCGGTACTGGGGTGGGAATGATATAACGCCACCCACAGCCACAGGAGCACATCTGGAGTGCAGATGGTCAGGCAGCCGGGTCAGGATTGGAGCGAGTAGAATGGTCTGGTACTTGCCGAGGTCTGAGGTAGGAGCCGGTAGAATGGTCAGTGTCCATTTAGCCATGGTCAGGGGTTGGAGCCAGTAGGAGCGTAGAGGTCCGTTAGCCATGGTCAGGATTGGAGAGATGCGGAAGGTCATAGGTAAGCCGGGTCGGTAAGCCAGAAGTGCGGAGTCCAAAGTAATAGCCGGGTCGGTACACAGGAGGTCAATCTGAAACAAGGCAACTGAGACAAGGCAAGGCAGGACAAGGAACCAGGAAGTGGGAGAACAGCGCTAACTGGAACTATGCTCAGCCAAAGTGGCACAGCTGAGCATATATGAGGGAGCATGACCAATGAGAGAGGGGGCGGAGCGGAGGCGCGGCCTCCGCGGAGGCACTGATAGGGAGACAGACACAGGAGACAGGTGGTCATGATAACGAGCGTTGACACGCTGCTTGGGAGTGGTGCACACGCATCACGTGTGCACGCCACGCGACAATGTGCAGCGCAAGCGGGGGCGGAGCCAGACTCCGTGACTTCAGAAAAGCTCCTGCAGGAGCACGCGCCATAGGGACGGCGGGGCTGTGCGAGATATCAGGTAAGGAGGGAGTGCGCTGCGGGGGACGCGCTCTCCGATTCCTTACACATATATATTAATGGGTTCCCCCTTACACGTTTCATCATATACTTCTATGGGAATACCCAGTACCCTTGAATAGGATCTCCCTTTCACACACATTATATTCTTCAGTGAGGGTTTCTATGTGGCGCTGTGCCAGGAACATCCGCAGGTACAGTCACATGGTGTTAAGTAGATAACAGCATTTTGATCATACTGATAGACGCCAACGGCTTGAAACTGGGAGCTGGAGTGGTCTTCCTCACTCGTGCATTCAGCTGGGCTCACGTCGCCCGTCTCTGTGCGTGCGGGTGCAATACCCGGACGGTAAGCAGGGGACAGGTCCAAGAACGAGCAGGTCACGCTGTGTTGAGACTTCCACTCGGTAGTTTGCAGGATACACTCTACGCGTTTCACCTCTAACGAGGTTTCATCAGGAGTGTCTATGATAGGCTGCAATGCGTGTGTATATATAGCCTAACTAGCCTTTTCATTGGAGGACTGCAATTGAGATCCAGACTAAAACGGACAGCTCTGATATAATTATAATATTAGATAGTGATACATATGTATAGACTAACTAGCCATTTCATTGGAAAATTAAAATACAAATTAGATGTCTAGAACGAACATTGAAAACACAATTATTGTGAAAAGTGATGAAATTAGGGGTTGAGCTGCAAATTTACATGTATTATTAGGGTGTATTTGATCACTTATCACTTCACAATTATTGTATTATGTGCACTTTGTATAGTGGATTAAGCACTTTCATATCACTGTTTTCTTATTCTAAGTAATACCACTGATTATATTTAATCACCACACGGATAACACCAATTGTTTTTTGCTCTATTCTTCAGTGAGACCTCCTATTGCATACATCATATATATTAATGGGATCCCCGTCTTTCTCCCTACACTTCAATAGGGTTGCCTCTTAAAAACATGGATCCCACTCTTCAAAGAACAACTGTGCCATAGTCTAACAAGGGATCTTGAGAAGGGCTGACAGTGTGAAAACCAAATAAGGGAAGTCAAAGTACTAAATAGGAGTGAGGAGATGAAGATGTCTGAAAGTGTAATAAAATAAATAAGGGAAGAGTAACTGCTTCTGTGAGTATAATAGTGAAGGTGAAAAGGAGTCTAGGAAATGATCCTAAGTGAAGCATTGAACAAAAGGCGAAGTCTAGCCAAAGGTAGTAAAAATTTACAACACGGTTAATGCTTTATTGTCCTACACGTCGAGTATGGTGGTAGCGGAAAAAAAGAGAGGCATGATTTCTCTTTCAGCTTTTGTAGGAGAGAGTGATTGGAAGGGAACAAGGTCACATCTATACAAGGGGAGTACAATTAACCAGGATAATTAGCAGGTATTCTATTACCCAGGCATTGGGGTCATTCAAGGGTGCAGGTGCCTTTTTACAGCCTTGCCTTTATTTTCATCCTGAGAACACTCTGAATCCTGCGGTGCTTTTCTACTTTTAATAAGCAGTGA